>NC_089874.1:134835000-135007500 GCF_040182565.1 Anser cygnoides
TTAGCATGTACTTATTCTTGCTCCTGTGGGGAGGGCAGGGGTAGGGTGACACTGCAAAGGTGCAGCAGGATGTGAAAGACTGGGATTGTATGGCATGACTACAAGGATAGTGAGCCCAGAATTAACCACAGAGCACTGATTGTGAAGTATAATGTTTTGGGAGCCTTAGGAAGCATCTCTGTGCTGGTAGCAAGGCACAGGCACAGAAGTGCTGGTTCATACCCTCTTCACCCAGAATTCTTGGATACTTTTAAGGGTAACTCATAATCACTCTGCAGTGGTATTCAGTTGCTATCTTGAAGGAAAAATGGAAATCCTAAAAATAGCCACCAAGCACTTTCTTTGCATGCATTTAAGCAGCATGCCCTGGAAATGGTCTAAGTGGCACTCTTTCCTTCTTTCTCAACTACTTTCTTTTACTTTGTTGAGCACAGTACATAACCAAACCATAACACATGCAATATGGTGATTTTTCCCTCATTTTGGTCCAGCATCAAGTGTACAGCTGCTCTTGGAGGCAACTTCCAGCAGGAGTAGCCAAAAAGTACAGACACTGACAAATACAGGCTTCCTAGGATTCCATGAAAATAGCATTCTCCCAAACTCTCACTTGCTTGTAACCTATTCCAAACACGTATTCTTGCAAAACTTCTTGCAGCTGTTACTCCCTGAAGCTTACTTCACCTTAATGGATTGTAAGCAGAAAACTAACATAAGCATTCTTAAGTGATTCCTTAGGTAAACCTAAGGTTAAGTCCTTAGGAACCCATTTATTTTCACGATATTTACAATGCTAACTATACTAGTGCGTAATTTTGTTACAATTTCTGAGTCTGGATCCCCCTCAACTCTGTCTCTAGACCTGTTCTGGCACAACTCACTGCACCTCCTCTAGGACTTAAGGCCACTCCTAAACCTCGTACCTTTCAGTGCCGAAATCCAGATTTACCCGGTGTATCACAATGAATTTTTAATTTGCTTGCAAGATACCAAATAACTACGTACACATTCAAAATGAGAACATATATATTCAAATGTTTACCTTATTACCAGTTCTTAGAATCTGCTGAGTAAATAATACTTAAAATATATTGTCAAAAATGTATATATCCAGTTTCCTGTACATGTGTCAATGTATACTTTACAAATCATAACTATTATGCAATTTTGGATTATTAAAATACACCTTTGAACTTTTTTTCTTGTTGTTGCTATTTCAGGAAGACATATGTGCTCAGAATTATATAAACTGAAAAATGAAAAGCAACAACAAAACAGGGTTGTAATTCAGGCCTCTGTGCTGCAAGCATGTTTTGACTAAACAAAACCTCAGCCATTGAACTGTATTTCTTTATGCAGTATCTAACGCTAATCAAAATGGAGCACACCAGCCAAGGAAATATGTTTCCCACACCTGAAATCTCCAGACATGATAGTCTGTGATATCATCACAACATGATTGAATTCATTGTCACATGTATGTAAAATATAGTAAAGTTGGTTAGTTTTCATAGCAAATGCTTTTATTTCTTGTAGAGTTTTGTATTTTTAAGGACTACAATTTTGGGGGGGGGCAGGGGGGATTAAACCTTCTCAGTTGTACAGCTCTGCTTCTGAGAGCCAAACTTAGCAGGGAGAAAACAAATAAGATTGGTATGAAATGCCAAAACAAGCCTAGCACTGAGCAAGAAAACAAGCAAGAAAACATAACTGTTAATATATTTTATATTTTAAGCTTTGCCTAGTGTTCTTTTCCCATTTCATAAAAGAAGTCGAGAGCAAAGAAGAAAGGAAACATTTCTTTTCATTCTCTGGAAACACTGGGGAAGAGATAGAGGACAGAAAAGAAAGAAATGGTTGGGGCAAAGGATAAAGCTTTGTGTGAGGATGTGAAGAAGGCAAGCTGGTGCCCTCACCAGTCTTTTATATAGCAGGGCATCCTCTTACTGGCCAAAGTAATTTTTATAGAGTAATAACCTGACTGTATCTTCTGCCTCCTGACCCAGATGAAAAGAGACAGGCTCTAAACAAAAAGTGGGGGAGGAAGGAGGGGGGGGGAGGAAGCAGGGAAGTTTTGCCTAGTTACCTCCCTCCATCAAAGTGCCTGGCTTATGGAAGCACTTCTATCCCTCCATTAATTTATCTCATGCAGATGTCTCCCTTGTCTCTTCCTCTTACTGCTGAAGCAGTAGTTAAGTTTGGGGGGGGGTGGGGGGGGGGGATGCTGTGAACATTTTGGGGGCCAGTGAAGTGAGGCTGCAATCTTTTTGCAGGCCGAGGCGGTGAGCTGGGGCCTCAGGTCTTGCTTCAGCTGGAGCAGAGCTGCTCTCAGCTCCAGCCGCCTGTTCTGTGCGACTGCTGTGTTTGTTAATAAGGAGACAGGCGAGGAGAGCTAAAAAGGGAAAAGCAAGCATCTTAAGGAAACTCTCGGCAACAGCCTGCTCCAGAATATTTCTTGACTGGTAAGGGAGAAGGGGGAGAGCTGCCATTCAGCCAACCAGAGCTGCTTCGGAGCCACTCTCACATGCTTTGGGGTCCAACCCCAAGCACTTACACGGTGAGGCTGTGGGCAGCTGCCCCTTGTGTCGCCGGAGGGTGCCCCCCCCGCGGTGAGTGCCCCCCCCCCCAAAAAAAACAAAAACAAAAACAAAAACACTTGTTTCCTTCCCACCTCGTCCAGTTAACTTTCTCGTGGAAAGCCGCAGCCCTGCTAGCAGGTCGGGAGGAGAGGCCATGACACAGGGCAGAGGCCGCGAAACAAAAGCAGGTGGCAGATGGGACTGCTGCTGCTACCTGCCCTTCTTCCCCCAGTCGCACATGCGAATCGCTCCGGCGGGAGCTGGGAGAGCCGCCGCTAACATGACTGCGCGGCACTGTGACTGCGGCCCCAGCGCAAGGCACGGGAACGCCCCGAGACCGAGCGGGAGCTGGGGAACCCCCCCGCGCCCCGACCCCACCACGAGGTGCAGGGGTACCCCTCTGCACACCCCCTAGCCGGAGCGGCAGGAAGGGGTGCCGGGTACCCCATGTTGAGTCTGGAGCTGCAGAAGGTGCACCGCTAACCCCCCCAGGGGGCGAGCCGGGCGGCAGCAGGACCCCCGTGCACGCTCTCCCTTACACACACACACACACACACACACACACACACACACACACACGGTGCCCCCGTGCAACCCCCCCGCAACACCAACGGGAGCGGCAGGAGGGGCAACCCCATCCCTCACACACCGCTGTCCGCCGGGGCACAGCACCCCCCTACCCGCACACCCCCCCAGCTCCGGTCCCGCACCGGCCGGAGGGCAACAGGCGGCCGGAGGCTGCAACTTCGCGCAGCGCCGCCGAGCAACTTGCGCCGCCGCCTCCGCGTGTGCGCGCTTGGGGGGGGGGGGGGAGGGGGGCGCGGGTGCGAGCGGCACCTGCCGCGAGTGCGGGGCGCGAGGCGGGCGCGGGGCGGGTGCGGGGCGGCGGGGGCCCGGCGGCCGCGGGGGCTCGGGGCGGGCTCGCTCCGCGCCCGGCGCCGCCGCCGCTGCGCCCTCCCGGCTGCGAGTCCGCCCGGCTGCGGATCACGTGGCGGTTGCCGGAGGCAGAGACTAGAGAGGAGAGAAAAAAAAAAAAGCGCCTCATTCCTTCTTCCACCGCCATACTGTATTTTATAGTAACTCTCATTTTTATTCCTCCCTTTTACTCCCGCTCGGTGAGTACCTTTCTGCTGACATTCTTGTCCTCCTTTTTTTGTCCTGTTTTTTTTTTTTTTTTCTTCCTTTTGGTTTTTTGTTTTTTCGGTTTTTTTTTTTGCTTTTTTTTTTCTTCCTCTTTGATTATTGTTTAAATGGATTTGATCTTTTGCTGATGACAAGTTTTTTTTGTTGTTTTTTTTTTTTTTTCTTAGCATGCAATGGTTACTAAACTATGAGCAAAAGGTGCTGCTGGGGCCGGGAGTCACTGGGAATGAAAAATGATTATATTAATAATACAGACTTGCCAGTCCAGCAACAACTGATATACATTTAGTAGCTATATATCTATATATGCAACTGGTTTTGTTGTGGCACAGAAAAGCAATGTGAAATATGATGCTTATTTTTTTTTTAAAGATAAGAGAAAAGGCATGTTTCTAACTCTTTTTTCTGCAGAGGATTTTCTCTGGTGTTGTTTTATTTTTGGGTGTTTTTTATTTTTTTTATTTTTTATTTTTTCGTGTAGAGATGGGAATTGCAAATACATTTTACAGCAGTGTTTACAAAGAGTTTGTAGTCTTGCAATACTGGTGAGAGCCACAGAGCAAGATGTTAATTTTATCATTTTTGTTATTGTTTTTTGACGCTCAATGCAATCAGCAGGGTTTTTTTCTTCTTCTTTTTCAGTTTTTGATACCTGTTTATAACGTGAAACTTTTCTTGCAGCGTGTTGCAGTTACCATTTTTAAATACTTTTTTCCTCCTTAAAGATAACAAACCAAAATATAAAACCAAAGAAATGATTGTTACTTTTGCACATTTTGCACCTTGACTTTTTTATTCTTTTGCCGGCAGTATTTTATGATGGTTATTGTTATCATGATGATGATGATGATAGATATATACATATATACAAATAAATACATTTTCAAATGATGGCAGTGGAAGGTTTTCCTGGAGAATGAAGTGCGGTTTGGTTTCCTTGTCAACGGAAGATGAAGTGAACAACTGAACATCTCCCCAGTGCAGGTACTTCATCTCCTTGTAGGCGTTTCTACACGGTGTAAATTACATTGTGAGATTTTTTTTATTATTATTATTATTTTATTTTTTATTTTAAAGAAATCTACTTCCACGCTTACCTTAAGGTTTCTGTGCAATGTACGGGAGGTCTGAACTAAGTATCTCTGCCTCGTGATTGCTAAGATGTGTGCAAAATGTTGCACTAATTGAGCCTAGGTCGGTTAAGCTGAAAAGAGGTGTTTTATGTGCTGTGCTGTAAAGAGGGGAAGGCAGCTGGGGAAAAAAAAAATCCAGATCCTTCCCCCCCCCCCCGCCCCTTCCCCAACCTCCCAGCCAAAAAAAATATCCCCAAATCAAAACTGGATGAAACCTTGAGATCCTTGTTATGAGAACAAATACTTACAGGACTTCAGACAAGAACAAAACCCTGGCCCTGTTTTGCGGTGACTCGTGTATTTGTGTGTGTCTGCTTAAAAATTATCCATTAGAAAATAGCTGTGAGAGAAACAGCAAAGGAGGCTCCCTCGGAGAGCTGGCTTCTTGCCACATGAGACATATTTTGTAGCCCTGAGGGCAGCAAAACCCTTATATCCAACTTCTGCTCTTCATATTAAAAAGGCGTAAACAAGGCAGCAGGTTGCCTCTTGTGAATTTAATTCATTGGGATGGAGATTAATCAGAAACAGATATTTGCTTGAAGGTGTTTCGTTTTGTTTTGATGATTATTAATGCCACTGGCTGGCAGGGAATGGGAAACTGTTACTTTCCGTGACGGTCACTGAGAGTTCAGGATTGGAGAAGAAACTGTTACTTTTCATTGATAGCACTTAAATGCTTAACAGAGACTGCCCCTGATGTAGAGACAGGATATTGGCTCTCTAAAATACGATTTGGAAAGATTTTTCCAGATGACAGCCTTGTTGTTTTTTTTTCCCCTCTCTCTCCCTTCCTCCCTCTCTCTCTCTTTTTTTTTCTTTTTTTTTTCTGGAAGGAGTTATCGTGCAATATTATGCTAAAGAAGTGCTGAACGCTTAGTCTGCAGTGTTCTCTGTAGTTTACTTTATTGTGATGGGTTTGCTTAATGTATTTTGTATAAACAACCTCGAAGGATTTGTAACTGATCATAAACCTAAGCTGTGTATTCAGATGTGGAAACCAAAGTAAGTTACAGGGAATATATTTATTTTTCTACCATGATATAGGCAAAAATGTGTGGTCCATTTGTAATTCATAGAGCTATAAATTTGTTTGGAAGTTTCAGGCTTCTAACACTTATATGTACATTGCTGTAACTTAACAGCCGCCTTTAAAGTAGAAAGTGTGTGTTAAAGTAGAAAGTGTGTCTTCTGCATTCTCTTGTGCTATTAGTCATGTTGAAAACTAAATATTTAGATAGCTATGTTTCTATGCAGAAAAATATATTGTGTATTTAAGGTGGCTTTTTCCAGCTTAAATGTAATATAAATGTTTAGCACATATTTATACATGGTTTCTGCTCTGACATGATGGAATACTTCTGACAGTATATCGGGGTCAATCACCCATGCATCTAAAAACCACTATCTAGATATTTCTATGATAGATTGTGATGACTTCTCTGAAATAGTTACAATCTTTTGGGTCAATACTCTACACTTTAAAAAGACTCAGCCTGCTTATTTTTTCATGATTTGATTTGAAAGAAAGCCATTAAAATACAATAGTGATTGAAACTTTATCCTCCACTTCTATTTTT
Organism: Anser cygnoides; assembly: GCF_040182565.1. Classification (NCBI taxonomy): domain Eukaryota; kingdom Metazoa; phylum Chordata; class Aves; order Anseriformes; family Anatidae; genus Anser; species Anser cygnoides. Next base: position 134,841,436 of record NC_089874.1, read on the forward strand.
GTTTCCCTCCCCCCTTATTTTTAAATTAAAGTTTTTCTTTAAATTATGTGGATCTGTCAGTAAGAAAAATATTTTTGACATTGCTGAAGCACTGAAATAAAGTAACTAGCTTAACAGTTTCCAGAATAATGTTCCTTTTGTCCTTTCGTTCAATATTGTGTGTGTTGTGTGAGTAATTTTGTACAAGTAGTTGCTAACCGAAGATCCAATCCTGCTCACCTAGTCTTGTCTTGAAGTCTGAGTTAAAAGTTTTAGAAATCACTATTTTCAGCACCCAGATTTCATCTACAAAGCACCTGTTGTCTCAGTAGCACAGTAATCTATTATACATAAATACATTTAATTTGAAAAAATCTGTAACAGAGTTGTATGATTTCATATGTATCAAATCCTTGGGACTAAAAATAGGGACAAAGGTGCTAATTTTGAAAAAGGATACCCCTACCTCCTGCAGTATGTGGGCACAGTAGGATTTGGGTCGGTGGAATCGATTCCAGCTTGGTGTTTCCATAGTTATGCTATGACTAACACTGCTGAAAGCACGTTTGGAAAGCCATATTTTGTGTAAAAGACAATTGTTCTTTTTGGAAGGAAAAATAGAAACTAAATCTAATGAATTGCAATGTTGTTTCTACAAGTGATAATATAATTGCATCTTACATTTAGTGTGAGAAGCACTTGTACTGCCCTAACTCCTGAAAGTGATGTGTGTCCAGACTTAAATGGCATCTTCTGTTTTTCTTTACATCTGTTTTGGTATTCAGGTCCATTTAGGAATTTAAGATACATTTTAAAAGGTTTGTAAACTGAAAGCTTTGAAAAACATTTTTTTTTTTCTTTTCTTCCTCCATAACTAGCTATTATTCACAGTACTTACTAGCAAATAAAAATATGTCAGGTGAATAGAAGTTAATGACTATGGTGGCCAGAGAGCTGGCTCATAAATGCACATTTTTAGCTACTGCAGTGGCCACAGTTGGCAATGGTAGGGTATCTTCTCACATTTTTTCCACATAGTAGGTAGGACTAGAGAGGCCTGTGGTGTCACATCAGCTGTGTTCTGCTGTTGTCCTAGGCTGGTCTTACTTTGTTCAGATTCAGCAAGCTCCAGTCCAGACTTAGCTGGGGCACCATTCCCACCGCAGCTCTTCAAGGGCTGGACAGAACCTCACTCTTCTGGCTGTTGGAAACCTCATTGCTGCCTGAAATTTATTCTCAGACAGTTTGTACTCTGTTTTTTTTTGTGCTAGTGCTGTCCCTAAAACGTGAGATTCCTTCTCCACATCTCTGCTTCCCTCTGCTTGTATTCCCAGTGTATTTTCAGAGAGCAATTGCAGCCCCTTTTTCACTCGAGTTGGTTGGGATAACTGGGTAGAGGATCCTGTTAGTACTGGCCAGAGACATCCACGCCGGCTCTGAGCAAAGTCATGTTGCATCAGAAACAGGGCATCTGTGTTTAAGCCCTCTTCTGCCCAGACTGATCTGTTCTGCTTTCAGCTTCAAACATGTCTGTCCAGCTTCCAACTCCCAAGTTAGCCCGGATGTCTCCACCTGGAGCTGTGCTGTGGACATGCCATCTTCTGGTGAGATGGGCTTTATGCTGTGCTGACCTACCCTTCGCTCTGCCTAGCCAAGCTGAATTTCTCTGGCTAAAGCAGAACAGCAAAGAACTCTCAGGGATTTCTACTGCAACACAGATTTTTAGACTCACAAGAATCTTTCAGTTATTATTTTAGTGTTTTTCATTCCTATCATTGAGGAGAACCGGAATGGGCTTGAGCCAATGTATCAGGGACTGCCTTCTACTAAGAATACATGTGAAAGTTTGCCACAATGCTATTTAAAATAGCTTTTCCTAATTAGTCTCTTCCTAGCTTGCTGATATCTTAGCTCTCTAGTCTCCAAAAGCATTATTCTAAAAGCAGTTTCATTCTCTGCCAATATTTTTTTTTTTCCATTGTCTGCACTGAAGGTTTTCAAAGATAAAGAGATTAAAAAAAAAAAAAAAAAAAAAGCTTAAGAGTGTTTAAAAGTGAAGCTGATAGAACTGATAGGTCTTCCTTCAAATAAATGTTTTTTAAATTCACTTGGTCTTCTCAGAAGATTCACTGCACTGTCAAAATCTGGAGCTGAATCCTTGTTTTAAGTACTTACGGAATTTCCAAACAGAAGGCTAAAGATTACTCTTTCCTGATGAAAAATTATGCGATCTGTGACACTGTCATCCAGAGTACTGGATATAAAACCAGTATGTAGCTTCTTTAAACTCAGATCCTGACTGACAGAAGAAAATAAAATGCTATTTTTAAATGGTTGTGAAGATTACAGTGTAAAATCTTCACCTTTGTTAAGTTATTAATATTATTTTATGATCTTTAAACAATTGCCACGTTAATGTGACTTGAAAATTATTGTTTCACATATATACACTTTAAAATAATTTAAACCATTTTTTTCTCATCTTTATTCTGTTCTATTTTGAAGTGACAATAATCTCTAAAATGTACTGAATCCTTATAAAAGACGTTTCTTGCAGTTTCAGAGCTGTTTTCTGTGAAATATCTTTGCACAACAAAGTGTGATTTTCCATCTCTATGAATCATCTGCTAATAATTAAATCAAAAAATATCAAGTAGACCTTCAAATTATTATGTAAATCTCAGGTTACTTAGCATGAATACAATGAACTCACTTTTGTCACTGTGATATTCTGAAATAGAAAGATAGATAAGTAGGTAGATAGATAGTCATACAGGTAGTCATTTTTACAGATGTTTTTAGTGTGACAAAGAATTAGACAAAACCTTGCATTAATTACTTATATTTTTAGGGCTTAACAAACACTTTTGTTTAGGAAAAAATAGTTCAACCTTCTCTATTCAGTAAATTTATACAGACGTATTATCTACTGCCATTTGGCAAAAGCTACAATGTTAAATTTCCTCTGTGGTCTCCTCCATGTGACTCCCCAGCTCTGGCTCCTCAGCATGCCCTCCTGGCCCAACAGGGCTCAAGAAACAACCGAACGGTTGTGGTTTCAGCTGCATTTCAGTTTCAGGAACATAGATTTTTGCTGTGGTGTAATTCCTTCATGGTTACTGTAATACCCATAATAATTTCTTTTCTGTCTTGTCTGGAAGGGTTTTGAAGCAACAGAGGTAGATTTCATATGAGTGATAACTATCAGTGGGTATGACTATGGTGGTACATGAGTGGCATTCCCCAGGATTTTTATTCTGTCTTTCAACATTCATGATTGTTTCTCCCAAAGTATCTGAAGCTCTGATTACACTCGTTGTACACAGGTGTCCTTTCCCAGGTGAACTTCTCATGTCACTGAGTAGTGCCTGACTGCTGTGCAGTCTCTAAGCATCCAAGTCAATGTGGAGCTCTGAAAACAGCTGAAATTTTTTGTGGGCAATGCTGTGGTCCTCTGAGAGCTGCTCACAGCCCTTGGACAGCCATAGGTCCAGGCTAACCAAATACAGGCTGTTATTATTTACAGGACAAGAAACCATAAAGGATCCAATAATAGTTATTGTACCTTAATAATTGCTAAATAACTTGGTGAAAGTTGGGTATAAGTCTGCCAAACATGCTCCATACCGACTGCCTTTATTTCATCCTGCTCAGTCACATTGGTTGCTTTTATCAAGATCCTCCCTCTAAACAGGCATGCAGGGTCAACAAAAAAGGGCTGTCTGACACAATTAATGTATTAATGGAATTCTTTACCTGTTTGAAGCAAGGCTAAATTTGCTCTGTAGACAAACATTACACTAGCACAGTACTTCCAGAAAAAAAGGTGTCTCCATTTTCACTGTGTTTTTCATTGAGACTGAACGACATCTATGTCAAATAGATATAAGATGCATCTTGTTCATTAACTATAATTTTAGGATCTGGAAGAGGTATTACACTACTACTGCATACTTTGGATGAGTTAGTTTTAGACTGACTTAGAATTAACTTGAAGTTTTTGTCTCAAAGAATTATATTTGCATGGTGTGGACAATACCGGTCCTTCTTTCTGTTTACTTCTGTGCAAACAGAAAGTGCAGTATGTTGTTTAAAAATACTAAAATGTATGCTCTGCCCTAAGCATCCTCTTTATTAGAATAATATGAATGAAAAAATGCAAAAATAAAATGTATGAACAGAACAAAGATATTTTTGTGTATCTTTGCAGGCAGGGCCTGCTCTCAAGTTTTACTGAATGCTAGCTAACAGCTCTTGTTGGTAGAGGGCGTTATTGTAACTCACTGACAGCAAAACACAGTATATTTAGCAACTGTAGAATGTTTCAGAGCTTGATCTGTAATACAGAATTACTTTTTATAACAGAAAATAACTCTACCTAGCTGATGTATTTTATGGAAAGATCCTTCACCCAGTAAATGTTAAGACAGGTATTATACAACATTAAAAATGTTATATGCAAACTTATACTGCATCTCTGAAATACTGGAAGGTTACCCTAAAGGTTTAATAAAAAATAAACGTCCTGTTTCAGTATGTGCAAAAGGGATTCGTTATACTGTGTTCTAATTAACAAAAATATCAGTTTTACTATCCCACTTCTCATCTTGTATTTGCCACTGATTTCATGGGGTAAAACCTAACACTTGTGATGCTGCACAATAGTCAGTTTTCTAATATTCTCTATATAAATTCCTATCAACATTTTTTTTTTCCAAACTGCAGAAGAAGAAGCATATAGTTATGTTTTCTCCTTGTATATACAACTTCTGGTTAAATGGGAGTTCAGTAAATGGGACAACTGCAAGAATGGCTCTGAAAAGTTTTTCTTCTAGCTGTGCATTTGTGAGTCATAGACAATTAATGTACATTATGCACAATGAAAAGAGAAAGTAGATTTAAATTTTGATGTTATGTCACTTTTGCTTTAGGGCGATAATTCATCAGCATGTTGATGCTATTTTTATTGTTTATTATTTTATGAGAGAAGCATATTGTGTTACTGTTCATCATGGTATGCCCTTCTCTGGTGGGTAACATATAAACAGAAACCTGGTCCTACATATGCTGGTCAAAATTTCCTGTCAAAACATATTTCTTTCTGTAGGTTATGATAAAGTGGATTCACACAAAAGGCTAGATTCATCTTACTTAAACTTGCTGTTTAAAAAAATAGGTTTTCACAGCTAAGCTAGTCATCATTTTATCCATCTAAAAGTTAGTTATTGATGTCTAACAGTCGCTCAAGGCTTTGTAGTCAATGGCGATATATAGAAGCCTCTAGAGAATTACAGATTATATCCCAAGAGAGTCATCTGTGTATAGCTGAGATGAACAACCTTCCTAAAACTCTCTTTTCACTGATGAGTGATAGAGCCTGGATTCCTAACTTTTTGATGAATAAAGTTGGGGGATATTAACCCCATCTCTCCCCTTTTACCTGGTTGAAATGTCATTTTTTAATGAAATATTTGACTGAAAACTGTTGTGTTTTTTTTTTTTTTTTAATTATTATTATTATTTCATCACTAATCTGGCCAGAAACTTCATGGCTGTAAGTATTTATTTGAATTTCTGTCAACATCTGCAGTAATTTCTGTCAACATCTGCAGTAATTTTTACTGCAGATGCAGTAATTTTTAATGCAAATGTTTTTTTTTGTTTGTTTGTTTGTTTGTTTTGAACAGTTTGAATCAGTTCTAGACTAAAACAAAATTTTCAAAGATTTCTGTTGGGGCCAAAATTTCATACTTTTTTTTTTTTTTTCCATTGCTTCACACATTTTTCTATTTACAAACTAATTCTACAACCCAACCCTTCAATGAGTCCCTCACAGAGTACTACTCTAAAATCCAGAGATTTCAGTTGTTGTTTACAATCATGAACGTGAGAAACCTTTGAAAATAATTGAAAGATAAGGATTATGTGGATATCAATTAAATCAACTACTTACAGTTTCTTTACATATGTAAATATATGTAGCTATGTAGTCACCGTGTCAAAATATTATCAATAGATCAACAAACAGCAGAAGATCTGGCTCTGAAAAAAGCTTTTAAAACATAAAATAGCAAAAATAATACTTGATGAATGGAGGTGATCCATGCGACTTTGGTTAAATATTTAGACATTAATGTCACGCCATTAATATCCTCATATGCATGCTTGTTATGAAAGATTCCAGAAAAAAATCTGTATTTTTTGAATATCCAGACAGAATTTATCTTTCCCTCTCTCAGATAATATTAATTCTAGGAATGTTTGGAATTTTATAAGATTGAGTACCTACATTTGTAGAAATCAAGGATTTTTAGACAAAAAGTTTTAGACAAAATTTATCTCAGTAAGTTGATTTACATCCATCCCAGAACTTTGCCATTAACAGGATGCAGAAGAACTCGCCCATTTTTTGACACTTCCCGTTATGTTATGTTATATATATTATATTATGATATATTTTACATATTATATTATGATATATTATTATATTGTCCTTTTTTCCTGCACTGTTAGCAAAAGCTACCATGTCATGTTATATACTTCACCACATTTTGATCTGCATCTCTGTTCCTTGCTACGTATTGGGATTTCTACCTTAGGTTTATGTACTGTTGTATACATTGTCTGAGCAGTATCCACAACAAACAAACAACAATAAAAATAACAGATTTACAAATATGAACTCCTTAGCTGACTTCATGAAGCTTTCAACTCTTTTCCCAGTTTCATTTATGCACAGTAACATTTCTTTATTTCAGTCATGCGTTTTGGATCAGAGTTGGGAGTGCAGTGTTGTCACAGCATTATAAAGGTCTCATTACCGTAGATTGTCAGGACAAAAAAGAGCACAACTGAATTTCTTTGTAGGAGTAGGGTATATAAGCCAAACTCTGCCATTTGATGTCACTGGGCCTAACTGTGACAGCTGCTCTGTGTGAGTAGGTAGTCCAAGGATGTTGAATGAGGGATATTTGCTCAGGGACACACTTATGAAAGGAGCAAATACAAGAAAAATAATTACAGTTCAATTTAAGGAGATAAATTATTTCAGGAATTACAGGGTTATTATTATTAATTATTTGATGCAAAAACTGTTATCCTATGTATTGTGACATTTCATCTCAGCAGTTTTAATATGGGTTCAGATAATCTTGACACTTGGTCACAAATATTAATATGTTTTAAATATTAATCATAATCAAAATAACCTGATTACTCTTTACTTTGGAATCTTTTAACATCAAAATATTCTCTGCAAGAGAAACCTATGTCACAGTGATCTGCAGTTACAAACTATGGAAAGCATATTTTAAAATGTTGGGTAAGTTCATTTGAATTTCTGGATCCTTTTTATCTTTTATTTGTAATGTTTTTTTATTTCAGGCTTGCTGGACCTTCCATCCTGCTCTGGACCTCTCCCCTGGCGCTGGCACAGCTCAGAAGGATGAAAGAAAAGGAAGCAGTAGGAAAGGGGTGGAAGAGGGGAAAGGACTGAAAAGAGAAGCAGGAGGGGCAGCAATAGAATTAGAGGAAAAAATTCCCAGCAGTTCAGTTAAAGTTCCAGAGAAAGGGACTGTTTGCAATCCCTGCTCCTCCTCACCTTCCATTTGGGCTCAGCGCCTGTCCCCTCCACTGCCTTAGCTTTCATCAGCACTACAGATATTTCACTACTTCCATCCTTCCTTTTTTTTTTTTTATTAAAAAACAAAATCAGAATAAAATCTTTACAAATATAGCACCCTTCTCACAAATTATAATGTAACACTATTCATGCAAGTGGTTCTTGAAGCAGGATGGGTTTTTCTTCTAGTTAAGCAGACTTACATGAAAGTAGAGAATGGTTTCATGCATCATAATGACAGAAAAAAAGGTTATGTTTCTCATTCTTTTTATACCCAAGGTTAACCCCCTTCAAATCAGTGTGCACATGACTATTTTTCAGTTATTCACCAAGGTCCAAATATCAGGCTTTCCATCAGCCTTTATTTACTTATCATTTTTTTCCCCTTCTTTCAGAGCTTTACTTTCAGGATTCCATCTTACTCCCCATTACCTTAGTGGGAGTATAAATTGAAAACTATTCTTAATTCTTTTAGTTAGTTTGAAATTTACAGTGTACAGTTTCGTAGGCTAAATACCCCAACCAGAGTTAAAAAAAAAAAAAAAAGGCAACCCAATTTTTTTTTCTGCTGTGCACTGAGACTGACAGACAGGAAGTAGGGACCCTGTTGCTCAGTGCTGGTTCAGCACATTGCTTGGTCTCATTCCTCCTGGCTGGAAGGTACCCATATGGTGAAGGTGGAGGAGTGCTTAGTTTGAAAGCACTCTTTGACCAAATCTTTTTTAGTCCTTATGTGTGTCTGCCTTCCCACAGCTATTCTCACCAGGAAGCCCTTCCACCTGACAAGGTTGAGTTAGGAATGTTAATAGAATGGGTGGATCCAGTAACTGGTCTTTCTAAGAAGGAATTTCTTAAATGTAGAGTTTAAACTCCTCCTATGTCTCCCCTGTACCGATCGTACTAATAAAGAAAAGCCAAAAGGTAGCAACTGAGCCAACACAAAACAAAACCTGGTAACAAATTTAAAGATTTTGTCAAATACTAAATATTCCCAAATACTTCTTATATACTATAATCACTTATGATAGTTAAGTGAAAAAAAGAACTGGTATCTAACCTTACTGATGCTGGTCAAACAGGTCCAGAGCAGAATGATCAGGTCCAAAAGGCTGAAATATTTTTTTTTATTATTTTTTTTATTTTTTAATCTTAAAATGACACTTAAAAGTACTGTAGGCAAAATTGTTAAGTGTTATGCATATCTAGATACAACAGGTCAAACACAGACATGCTATTAAATAAAAACAATACATAAAACTGCAAGAAAATAATGACTTCTTTGGGGGACTTTAAGTTTAAGGATATGTTAAATTTTATTAACATTTAGGATTTTCTTTTTACATTTTCTCAAGATGCACTATAAACACTGACTGTTGTCTCATTACCTGACTAGAAACTTTAAATTTCAGTTGGTATTAAAGTCTGCCTGAGGTGTTGTTGCTGCAGTTTGTTTAGATTTTGATTATTTGTGCCCAATGTGCCCAAGTTTATGTGAGTCATAAACTTGAAAAGTAGGTTTCTGATTTCAGCAATTTATTCAGAGCCCCTAAATTTGGTACTTCAGTTCTCTGGGCAGTATGTTCAAAAAGCAGGCACCTCAGAAGAGCTCTTTGGGACAACACAGTAAGGTACCTGGCTGCCTCTGGGAACTGTACTGGGAACTGTGGCCATCCCACAGGATGGACTGAGCTCGTGTGAGTGTGCTGGGACATGCTTTGCAGGAAGTACATCCATCCCCCTGCTTCACCCAGGGAACTGCTTTCCACATGTGAGGGATTTGTAATGGAGAGGGTTCACAGAAGACTCTGGGGAACTTACAATCTGAGGTGGAGCTTATTGTTTGTAAGGCAGGTAACACTGGAGCAGGCAATCTGGTTTCTTCTTTGAGATTTAGACCAACTGTACCAACCCTGAGTCATTTTAAGTCAGTTAAGGGAAGCCTACATTAACTGTAAGTGACTTTATTTGGCATAAAGACATGCAATGAAGCTTGCACTCACCTGTTATTGAAATGCAATGTAGTGCATCCCATGATACAGAGTCTGGAACAATTTATAAAGGGGAGAAATCTGACTTTCTTACTCTTGTAAGTAGTTATTTTGAAGCCATTGGTGCTGGTGAGATCATTAAGACTGCCTACACAAGATGAGGAAGGAGCCTTCGAAAAGGATCTGAAGCAGAGAGATTTCAAATCAGTGGGTGGAGCAATGATGACTTCTTTGGACTGACTCAAATTCTTCACCTTTTCTTGTTCCCACCATACTTTAATCTCTACCACAAAATTTCGTAGATTTTAGCTTTGTGGTTTGCTATGCAACTTTTCTCCTTCACAGTGCAACAAAATAATTTCACATAGCGATTGCCATCTCACTTTAAAATGTAACTAGAGTATAATCCATAATCATCAATTTCTTTTATGACCAGCTGTTTGCTATTATGTTTTACAGCCTTGCAGTGCATCAGTAAAGTATCTTAATGGAAGTGGAGTAATAGAGTTGGCACCTTCGAAGCTAGGAACTTCCTAATGAAAACTTTGAAATCTTTGATCCTTTTCTAAAAGAGTAGTTCTCTAAACATATATTTATGATCTACCAATTTCAAATTAAATACTTTGTGACCTATGGAATGTGATATAAAATACATCTTATGGTATTGAATGCTACATGTAACATGCAAGTTTTAACCTAAATTACATTAGTTTTCTGATATTAGACTTCTTCTGTGAAATGGAAAACAAGATTTCCAAATTATGATACTCACTTTTTTAACTACTGCTCACAGAGAGCAACAATTATAAATACTTCTGAAAATCAAGAGAATTTTGTCTCTCTGTACTAAATGCAGAGTTAAAAGCCTGATCTCAGCATCTTTGTTGAAGTCTTGCTGTGTGCATAGATTACTAAATAGGATGGTAATCTCTATTTGGCTTAGAAAACAGCACTGTAGTGGAAGCAAGGCTGAATGGAGAAAGCCATCATTATCAATGAGATACTTCATATATAAAATATATTTTAAGTAAATATATTAAAGATGAGGCATTCCAGGTACACTAAACATAAATTGATTAGCTTTCAGTGTAGTAAGACAGCCCAGGTAAAAACAGAGAGTTAAGTACTGCTTTCACTTGGAGGTTTCCAACAGCACTTATGTAAATCCATTCAGAGTAGGCTGAGACACTTTTACCTGAGGACATCATTTCTTGGTTGACTTTTTATATCAAAGATGAAAATTTGTGCATTCTATTTTCTCGTAATGGTCTATCTCTCCCAATCCCACGTATTTTGAATAGTACAAAGAATGTGCTGAAGATGCATATATGAAACTGTATCCAAATATACTCCCTGTTTTGTAATTAAGTCTATAACCACTTTGTTATTGATTTCATTGTGAACAGGATCAGTCTTCCACTTTCAACGCAATAGGCTGTGTTTCACATGGAACAGGGTATTAACTCAATAGAACAGACAATCGGATACCTGGTGAATCAGTAGTCTTAGAGATGGAATAATAAAAATCTGATTAAATATATAAAATGCAAAGTTGTTTTTTCCTAGTAAAGAGATGGTATATATTTGTTCTGGTATATGAGAATTGAAAAAAAAAAATTAGAAAGCTTATGGATTGTGTCAAACTCAAGGTCCAGCTAGTTCATTATTCTGTTCCTGCTGGTAGTAAAGAATAAGAAAGAAAGAGAGAAAAAGAGAAAGATAGAAAGATAGAAAGAAAGGAAGAAAGAAAGAAAGAGGAAAAAGGAAGCTAATTTCTAATAAAAAATAAAATAAAAGAGTAGATTACCAGAATAATGATGCAAGAATAAACTATACAGGCCTATTGTTTATGTGTAGCTTATTTTATAGTCTATTAATATTAATAAACTGATACCTTGTACAATTGGATATGTATCAGAATGGATCACACTGTCATACCAAAAAAAGTAAATACAATATCTATTAATGACCATATCAATGAACAGCTACTTTATATTCTGTAAAAAGCAAACAAAACCATAAAATATATTGTAGAAAGTATGCTTGAAGCAGAAACACTTATTCTTTTTAAAATTAAAATATAAATCTTAATTTACAATATATTTGCAAAATGATTTGCAAAGAATACATCATAAAGTTGGTATTGCGGTTCTGATCAAACTACTGAAGTAATTTCAGAAGACAGGAGATTGTCATTTCCTAAATTCTAGCACTTTTTTTTTTTTTTTATTTCTTGACTTTACCAACCTATTTAACTTTTTTCAACATAGTGTTTTTTTTTAGTGTATGATCTATATTTACTTTATCAAGGGAGATTACATGTATGGACATAATATGAGATTTCATTATGAAATATATAACAATGATAGTATAAACAGACATTTATGAAAATTGTTTTGGTTTATTGCCTTGTAGTTTCTTATTGCCCATCATGGGCTTTTGCTGAAAAGATTATAATTTCATTTTACAGAAAATAATAAAATAATGCATCTTTCTGTAAATACAGTGAATGGAATTTTGGTTACCATTGAAAATACAAGGAAATTATCATTTTGCAATACCTTAAAAACAAGCAAACACACAGACAAGAGAGTATTTCTTGTTTCTTGGTTATTATTTTTTTTAATATATTCTTTTGTCACAAGAATGTATATTATATTTTTTGTAATCTAAGCTGACAGACTAGGTCTGCCTTTTGCATGTTCTGCTACAAATAGGAAAGTTTCCCACATTTTCTATTTGCAGCGCTGTATGGTGAAGTGAGACAGTAAGATTGTAAACCATGGTTTAGTCATATCAGTATCACAGTAGGAACTTTGGGAGGAAGTCCTTTGGTTTCTGTGAACTTCAACTTGCTATATGTATTTACCTGTTTAACATAACAGTATCATTTCTTTAAGGATTTACCATATTAGCCAAATTTAATCTGAGAATTATAAAGTCTTTCAGCTTTATGAATGTTTATCATTTAAGTAATGATAACATAAGAAAACTGTTGTTGACTTGTGTTGCCACAGTTCATAGGAATCCAGTCATGAAGTAGGACTACCAGTGTATTGGAAAAAAAAAAAAAAAGTGCTTTTCTTTGAGCTCCAACCTTAAAGAAAAAAAAAGTGCTTTACATGCAGCTTTCAATAAATGCAGCACCATGAATACTCAGGATTCTGGACTCTGTTGTGGTATTTAGTAATAGCATTCCCCCCCCATCCCCCTCCCCCCCCCCCAAAAAAAATGCATATGGTATAAATATTAGATACTTTGCAATGTGAAATCATCTGTATTTACATGTATTAGCTATATGAACTCAGTGAGTCCCAGTCTCTCACCAACTATAAATTGAAAATGTAATCACTAAAAATATTCCTATCCATTTAAAAGTATTCTTTCTTATTCTTAGCAATTTTTATTTCATGCCATATATTTTATATAAGCCTGCTGTTATACTTGAGATATGGTATCATTGTCCTTGTATCCTTTCTATAAGTCCCCAGGTAGTTTTTCCACTTAGAGATTTTTCTTATATTACTATCTTTCTGAACACTTTTTACACAGCTCAACCTAAAAAAAAAAAAAAAAAAAAAAAAGGTCTATCACAGTGAAATCTTCAGAAAAATTCTACAGACAGTTTGTAGGCAGAATTTTAAAAAGACATGCTGCTAATTTTGATTTTCAAATGAACTGGCTTTCATGGAAGTAGGACATGGAAGTCCCAACAGAGAATCTATGAGAAGATGCTAAGGAGTTACTTCATATAAGATAGGATCTTATATGATTTCTTATATGGTATAAAATAAGATATACATTCCTGTTTATTTACAACAGAAACTTTTTTTTTCCCAGCACCATGTATTTGGCCACAACTGAATCACTGAAAAATAAGATAGTTGTTTCCAGAAGCAAGTCTAAAATAATTTTCTTTCAGTGAAACCAAATATTAGCTTATATGAATACATGGAAAGATATTGTGTAGTCTGGTTTAAACACATATATTCATTTCTGTGCTCCATGTATCCATGCTAATCTAAAGCATGCAAGCTCATCGGCCAGGGACTGATGTGGCTTTTGGTTTAGGATTCCTCTTGGTGGTGCAGAAACTCATTCCTGAGGTATGCACTTCACTCCTGACAACCTCCAAACATATTTCAAGGTTTCATATTGTAAATTTATGTCTTACATGATCACAAAATCACATATGAATGAATGCTACAACTCACCAGTTTGTCTTGGATTGATATATAGATATTTAGTGGACAAAAATTAATGTGCATAAGACAAGTATTGCATTTTCAGGAAAATTCCCTTCATATCTTATTTTACAATACTATGTTGAAAATTGTTGTAGCACCCGATAAGATAAAGTTTGACTTAATGTAAATTGGTATTGATGTTTTCTGTAGTCAGATTTTCATCCAATTACTAAAGTCAGACCTAACTAGTTAGTAAGATTTTTGAAATTCTAGATTAAACTAACTGCTATAAAGTGACATCTAGAATTGCCACTTTTTGACATCCAAAATTGTATGCCACATATAGCTAAAATTTAATAACATTTGGGATGCAGTTTAAAATCAAATCTTGTTGCAAAATAGATTAAATCAGAATTCTGTTTTGTTGTTGTTGTAGCTGCTGGTGGTGGTGCTGGTGGTTTTTGTTGGTTGGTTGGTTGTTTTTTTTCTTGTTTTTTTTTTTTCAAAAAAAAAGTCTTACCATCAACTGACTTTTTATTAATGTAAAACACTTTGCTAAATTCCAACACAAAGTATTTTCCCCATCTTACTATAAAAACTAATTATAAATTAGAGTATTTTGGATTGTGGTGATTTCTGGGCATTGCATAGAAAAAGTTTATAACTGAAAATAATTGTTTTCAAAAATGTGGTACAAAAATGAACCTTTTGATTTCAATATTTGTGGTTGTTTCTGGTTTTAGCTAGTATTCTTAATGGATTTTTTGTTGTTTGTTTTTTGTCAAAATCACATTATTTAGAAAATTGAAAATGAGAAGTTTTTTTGTACACAGCAAGAAACAGTCAAAAACCAGAAAAAATATCGAAACAGGCAAGGTGCTAGGCAGTGAAAGAAACAGAGTATCTAAAGGAAGGATGTGCATACACAACAGAAACAACTAGTGCCTGAAATATCACTATGATTCCCCTCTCCTACTTTCCTCTATGCAGCATTTAAGGTTAAATTTCACTAGGACTTAGATTCCTTCTGTCAATTGTACATGTCCCTCTACAGAGCAACTAGCATTTCTGAAATCTTTTCACTAATCCTGCAAAATCAAATAGAAATAATCCCATAACTATATAGTAGAAAGCAGGAAGGCTACCAAAGCTAACGTTTTTAAAGGTTTTGTTTTGTTTTTAAATTTAAAAGTTACTGTAACTTGGATATTTTTAAACATGGTGACCCATACCCCCAGCTGGTATAAATTGGTAGGATGTCTCCGTTAAATCAACGGTGAATTGATTACCTCGTTTTATGCTCATAACTTGTTTATAGGAAATGTAATGGGATTTGCTTCCTTCTAGTGAAAAGTTGTGGAAAATAGGCTAATTAATTCCGTAATGGGAAGATCATTTTAGTCTTTCTGCAGAATGACTGATGGATCTTTAAAAGTGTTGAGGTAATATATGTGTATGCTGTATGTGGAGGGTGGAGGAAGAGGTTGGTGATGTGCATGAAACATGCACAGAAACCATGAACTCAGACACCATCTTTTCAACGAAAGCTGTTTAGCTCTAGAGCTTCTCCTTTGCATTTTGAGAGGATTTAGAAGAATGCATTATTCATACTGAAAGCATAGTTAGAAAGTCAGTTGTCTCTGATGAAGGGTTGTGGGCTCAACCTTGCATTTTATTTTATTTTTTAATCCATTTTATGTTATGCACTACTGCAGAAAAATATCTTGTGGTTTGAATAACGTATTGATTATAATCAATCAGACATTTTATATAGACTAAGATATGCTCTGCTTTGGAAAAATTGTATTGACAAATTGAGCATATTAATGGATCCTAGAAATTTTGTCATGTAGTTAGACCCACTGAGGTCTTAAAATGTAAAGAATGCTCTATAAAAGTGCTACCATTCAATAACCCAATTCTTAGATTGATTATCGGAGATATAATGGAACATGTTATTACATTAAATCTTGAGAAGGGTTAAATAACACAAGGTTTAAAGCTGTACAATCATCAGATATTCAGCTGTCAAAACATCATTTTTCTGATTGTTCTGCTTTGGACTAATAATTGCAGTTTAGTTTGGTAAGTAAGCTTTGAAGCTGGTATGGCTGAAAGTAGCTAAAGAATCACACAATGTTGGATGCAATTTTAACTTTGTGATAAGATCTTTTCAGGAAAAAAAAGGGGGGGGGGTCCCTTCTGATAAAGAGAAAAATATTTATAAATTGTAAAAGTCTCTATAGAATCAGAACTTATTCCAGTGCTATTATAACAATTCTTTTTTTTCTCTTCTTTGTTTTAGAAACTTTTTTTTTTATTATTGGTATGTGTAATGAGCCATAGTTAATATATGCTACTTAGCTTAATCTCTCTGAAACTCAGCTTTTCAGTATGAAAGAAAGGGGACAGGAGGAGAATGAATACAGACAAGGGATAAAACCTGAAAATATATTCATGGCACCTGAGCCTCAGCTGTCATTTCATGCATAAAGTATAAAATGGGACAGTAGGTGGGATTTTGCTGTTGACCTTGTGGTGTGAGCATATCACTTAGTCTTTCCAATTCTCTTTGCTCGTTATCCAAATTACTTTGCTAGCTGGAACCACATATCTTCTTGTTGATGTATTGCAATGAAACTGTAATTTTATAAAAGAGCTGTGCAGTAAGAAACAGTAGCAAGGCAGATTCTTTACACTTTGTTGGGGAATCCCCTTGCTGCTGGCAGCTCTGCCAAAATTGATAAATATGAATCTTTACGAAAATATTGCAACATCCTCGAAAACAAACAAAGGGCAAAAAATATTTATTTATTTATTTATTGAAAGTGCTATGCAGAAACTTTGTGAATGTGTGAACAGGAAAATGTTATGACCGAGCATTTTTACACCAAGCTTTATTCATCTCTATTAGAATGTGCTTTTTGGGCCCAAAGAAACTACACTTAGTGAAGGGTTTCGAGAGTCAAAAGAAAAGTATGTGGAGGCCTGATTTGCACTCCTAATTCCTCAGATTATTATCTCCTTTAATTTGTGCGAATGGCTCCCAAAAAGGATTTTAGGGATGCATTAGCAAAATATAGGACATTCTGGTCAAAACATTTCAGGATCTTGGCATGTTCTATTTGGTAGATTGGTAAGATATGGTTAGAGGCTCCAGCTGCTGTTAATTTTCCTGTACTGGGGGAATCTTTAACTGTCTTAAAAGGTGTTCTCTTCAGTGCTACAGTCAGTATTCTCTGATCATTACTGAAACTGTAATATCAACATGTAAACACTGAAAGAATCTAGTTCTTCAAATTGATTCAGAAATAAATGGTATGCCAAGTACCTTTGTTTATTAAAAGGAAAAAAATAAAACAAAACTTTCAATCTGCTGGATAATAATGAAAGTAAAGAATTAATAAAACCTATGGCTGATAGAAATATGGTATAAATATTCCTTATTGTTTCCTTTATTTTTGTTTTAGTGAAATATTGAATAAAATGTCTCTGTCATGCATGGTTCCAATAATTACCTCTTAGTTGTTTCACCAATAAATACACATGTGGCAAAGGAATCGGATATTTAGATTTGATGATTGTTTTTTGTGATAAGTTCTGTAGAAAGTGTCCTTAAAGCTTTTTTGCTGGAGATTTTAGTCAAACTTGAAAAGAAACCCAATTCATGTGTCCTAAATAACAGTTTTCACCATGGGCAGAGCTAGGTTTGCAACTGTCTACATCTATTGACTCTCACAGTTTTTCTGATGCTTTTGAACAATGCCTTCTCTGCCTCATTTTTCTTTTCCATCACTGAAATGGGAATAAAACCCTTCCTTATTAAAACTATGACTCATATGTTGAGTTATCCGTCACTCTGTAAGACCTAAAAGAAAATATTTTAGCAGCTATGTTTTCAACCACTGTCACAAAGCTGTCTATAAATATGTTGAAAAGGTAGCCACCCACTCTGGTAATCCTACAATCTGTTCTGGATGTGCTCAGCCAAAGGTCACTCAAATCAGTAGGAAGATAAAAATATATGGCTGGAGCGTGTGGAATAACTTTACCACTCATTCTCTCCTTTTTAACAAAGCCCTCATAGCTAACAGTATTCTCCTTCAACATTGGGGACACATGCTCTGAAACAGAGAGGGAAAAGAAAGTTGCAATTTTAAAAACTTATTTCTTCTGGAATAACACATTAACCAGCTGAGACTTTGGTGATCTGATTAGTTTAGATTAATAGATAGTGGTATATTCTCATACATATCAGTAATAGCTTTTGAAAGTAAAGCCAATGAATAATTGTTGTGTTAGAATACAACACTCTCAAGGGAGAGGCTTTGAAATGAATCAAAGGTAGGTTCTTCTCATGTTGAACCTGTTTCTGAATTTGTTTCTGATCAGCCAAAGAAGATGCTCTCCCAGTGAAATGAGGGACGGATTTGTCTGATTAGGAAAAATACAGTGACAGGCAACCAAAATTTTCTTACATACATATTTAAACAAAAGTGTTAAACAATACACTTCATTTTGTCACCGGAAATATTTTGTTATGAGATGATGATTCATCATTGATCTTTGCTCTCTGCCGATGGAGCAGATCTCCTGGGAGGAAAATATAATCTATATCTGTCTTATTTGTTTGACAAGCCAAAAAAAAAAAAAGTCAAGAAGCAGAGTTCTGCTTCTGTTTCAGTGATTTAAAGTACATTTTCTAACTTTTTATTTGAAGAAGCTGTTTGTAAATCTAGTCTAGAAAAATGTTGTTTTTATAAGCTTCAGGAGCATGTTTCATTTGGAGGGAATGAATTATTCCTTTCCAACAGACAGCTGTAAATACATAAAATGTTCAAGCTTTTTGAGGCTTGGCTCAAATGCCAGCACAAAATCAATGATAAAAATCAATTCCTTATATGTGCAGTACTTTACTTAATCATTTAAAAAAATTATTTCAGTGAGACATAGAGGGCCAGATCCTGAGCAAATTGCCAAAAATATTTTAGCTTCTACAGAGTTGTATTGATTTACTCCCACTCTAAGTCTGGGCTACTGTAGAAACTAAATTTAATTTAATTGTATTTTTTAATGTATTTATTTGTTAGTACTGAACATCATTGCTTTTTCCGCAGCCACAAAAGTGGATTACATTTGTGGCAAATTCTTTACATACATAAAATATGCAGTTGTGGAAAAAAATTGCAACTGACATTTATGAGCTCAAGACTGAGATTTCCATTTCACTTTGTGTTATTTATAAATCAAATTCATTTCTAAAGTTATACCACTGATTACAGCTGTTAATTTGCATGAATGATTAGGACACCCTTTGTGAATTAGGGTTTATAAAATTGAAATTGCAGGAACTATGATCTTTCAGAAATATGCTTTCTATGTTGATTTGAAATAAATTCAGATTTAATAATTTAGGATAATTAATTTAGTATCACACCAATATATAGTATAATTATCAAGTATGTCTTAGGAAAATACAGAGCTAGTAAAAGATATCACTACAGCTCTCTACTATTGAAAAATTGCTAATAAGTATTGGAGACTAGAAATTATTTCATAAACCCCAATCACTATGGCTGGTACTTACCTGTGCAACCTCTTGTAGTATTAGGATTACACTGCATGGAAACTGTGGATTGCAGTGCTGGGCGTGGAACTCACTGTGGGGTAATTTCTCTGTTGTTGGTGAAGAGGCAAAGTGTCAGAAACAATAACTATGATGCTATTGACTTTACTTGCAGTTGATAGTACTCATTCATTATCTCAAAAAAAAAAAAAAAAGGCAGGAAATAACCGAAGTGGAAATTAAAATATGTTGCATTTTAAAAATGATCGTTAATATTATTATGAATGCCTCCTTTCTCAATTACTGACATCATGCATTTGAAATTCTTTCCTTAATATTTCATCAAGATAATTCCCCTCATTTAATATCAATCAGTCCAATTCTCAGAAAAAAACATCCATTAACATAGTAAAAAAAAATTGGCCTGGTAAAAAAAGACAGCCTGCATTTTGTGTGCCTTTTTTCCTTTTTTTTGAACATGTATTTCTAAGACAAGTTTATAAAGCTATTGTTCTCTTTGTTACATATATATATATATTATACATATTTCTTTGGTTAATAGTTAATATTCCATTAATTTGCTTTCTATCTGTGACACCTCATTTATCATAAATTGCTATAACCTGCACTTAATACTCAGATCTCATATTATACATAATATATTAATTAGGTCACATAAGTTTCTCCCACTGGGTGAAAAAGATGAAGCAAGGTAATATATCCAGCATAAAAATGAGTTATGAATTATGACCCGCTGCTGTTTCTACATAAGTAGTTAACATGGTTTTCCATAATTAGAGTTGTCTTATGGTGTTTTTTGTCACACTTCAGAGACAGATTTTTGTTGGTAATATAAGGAATATTGTGTCTATTCTTTAATTTGAGAAGCTGATTGATTAAATATTGAGACTAATCCACACATCAGACATCACATGTCAAGGCATAGACTGGATGATTTTTTGAGGCTCTTCTAATTTGCTTTCATGATTCTTGAATTAAATTGAAGCAATGAATAGTACAATGTGTTTTCACTTTTAAGAAAAATCATAGCAACCCCTGTTAAAATTCAACAATATATGACTAGGGTTTTTGTTGTTGTTGTTTTTGTTTGTTCTTCTGTTTATTTATTTTTCTCTTCTGTCCTTTTTCAAATACACTCTTTTGTAAAAGATTGGAAATACAGAATGTTATCACTGTTGGTTGTTTCACTTCATAACAGCAACAATATCACCAATATTACACTCAGGAATCTAAGACAACATTAATTAAATTTTGCTATCAGGAAGATGAGTATATCTCAGCAAACAAAAAATTATTTCATGATTAAAATAGCTGAAACCCTGTTGTCCTGAAGTTCAGTGTTCACAGCAATGTGTAACGCACTTAAGCCTTTCAGCACCACTGCAGTGTTATGAGCTAAATGACATATACATAATGAGTAGGTATTTTGTTATTAGTAATATTTAAAGCTTGGAGTGTATAGTTTTCTGTACCATTTCAAATGATGGAACTTGAATCAGTAATGATATATTGAATACATTAGAGGCAAAACCGTTTCTTTATCGTTATCTCACGGAGATTGTGCAGCAACAGAGAAAACTGTTGAAAATGTAGACCATACAGGGACCACTTTGAAAACTGAGAAAAATTTGTATTAAATGGTTGTGAGAAAATATTTTGCATTTTACCTCTCCTTCATTCACAACAGCTGTGTGTGACATTGTTGTGTAAAAGGGCATGCAAGGTTGTCTTTTCACTCCTTAAACTGGTTCTATGTGCCTGAGGGCTGCTTGGAAATTCCTTTTACTGCCAAGGAGTTATTACCACATTCAGGGACTGCTTGGAATGCTGTGTCCTGCCCTATTTCCCCTGGCCATTCTCTGTACTACTTGCAAGGAAGGGAAATTGGGTGTGCCACACGGAACTAGCTCAGCATCACTGCAGGATCACCCTGTGCTGTGTTCAGCAGCACTGTGTCCCCCTTTCTGCCATTAGCACACCGTGAAGCAATCGCAGTGCCTTGGAGCCTGTCTGCTGGATGTCTGTGAATGTTTATTCAGGGCTGTAAAATAAGCCTTGTAGAGACAAGCCCTCAATCTGAGAGAGAGGGAGTGAAATTCTCATTCTGAGGTAGTTAAAGGAAATGTTTCCATTAATATCTGAGAGACCATGATTTTTATATTTCTTTTTTGGCTACACTGCAATGATTTTTTGTGTGTGTGTGTGATCCCATGTCTCTTCTAGATAGACTTATACCATGATCAGTCTATGTAGTGACAGACCCATTAGCCAAATTACTTTTACTTATGCAAAATCAAAGTAAGAAAGATCTGCAAAAGACTACTACAAGCAGAAGTTTTGGGACTGCTATTGTGTCTTAAGATGAATTGCTACAGCTGACTCAAACGGTGGATTTGTAAAGAGGGAATGCTTTTCATGTTAAGCTCAGTGTTTTATGAAGTCCAGCATTCTTATCATGACCTTTAGTAACTAGTGTAGTAATAGAAAATTGCATTTCAGTAGATGAGGAAAGCTTTGGTCACTAGTCTACTTGAGGGAAATTTCCTTTAGCTTTAAACAAGAGATCTGACTGACAAGAGAGATAACCCATAGTTGACAGAACTGCTGTACAGGTGGGTTCAGAGAAGACTGTGCAGTAGACTTTTTGGCCATAGAGTTAGTAGTGTGAGACAAGTTAGATGGCAGATTGAGTGGAACTGCCTAAGCCATTATTACGGTTGTTTTTCTACATCAGGATACAAGTCTAGTAAAGGCAACAACTACTTTCACACATATGAGATTATGGTAGCCTGTTTAATTAATTTCTGCTTTTATAGAGTCAAGGGAAGGTGATTTTCAGGAAGGTTGGTAAGAAGGCCATCGTTACTACAGCTGGGTGCAAAAAAGCAATGGTGGTCTTCAAGAAAGCATGCAGAAGTCAAGAAAATTTGGCAAAAATGTTTAAATTAGAGCTCTCATGTACTGTGTGTGAACAGATGAAAGTTGTGAATGAAGACCATAACTTTCAAATGTTATCTGGAAATAAAAGAACCAAACAGGCAGAAGCAGAAATCCCATCAAGGTAAAGACAAAATATGATAGCCCTAGGTATTGTGTTTGTTTAAAATTGGAAGACTAGTCAGACAACTGTTTCAGGTGGATCCTGTACATGTGTACATGACTGATGAAAACTCATTTTTTCAGCAAAAATGTTTTCTGGCTAAGAAAGATTTGCCATTATTTGTTTGTAAGCAACTTACGCTGTGGTCTGGGAAAAGAATCCATGCTAGTAGCAGAACATGCATATAACTTTTTTTTTTTTTAATATCAGTTAAAGTCATTAATTAAAGTAACTAATACTATAATTCTTTTCATTCTTTTGAGTTTCCTGACACATTTTCCTTCCCATGAGATTGAACGAAAGTTTTTGATTGAGTTCAAAAGATACTAGGTACTTCAGTTTTTGTACATCTTCATTATGATATATTTACAACAATTTTTCATTTAAATATTTTCATTGCAATCAAATCAAGATAGATATCCAGAAATGCAGATTGCCCAAGTTAAAGAATATTTTTAGATATTAAAATTGATATGTAAGCTAATACACATGTTGAATACAGTGTTGACTGGAAATAAACAGAAAGGAAAATGGAGCTGAGTAAAATGAGTCATAAAGAGGTTAAGGGTTTTGAAAATGAGCATATGCCAGTAGAGTTAAATTGGGTTGTATTGATTGTGCTGCAGGGAATTTGCAACTGGAACTTTTCAAGAAATGGACTTGAGATCATTTTTGCTTAATAATTTCAGTAATGGTATTGGCAAATATTGGGAGTGTGCTGATGAAATTTGCTAATGTTGGATCAATAATAAGGGCATTAATAATACAGAGAGGACTGAGATATATAGGAAAATGTGAATAGTCCTGAGGATTGGGATAATAAAAGTGCACTTAGATATTAAATGAGGGTCACTTATTAACATCAATTTGCAGGTACCTGGGATATTTTTGCACTTATTCATTTTGGATAGTATTTATTTCACACTGGCAATGGTTGATTTTTAACCATTGTAAATCACATCCTTTAGACACCCCTACCCCCTACCCCCACCCCCTTTTTTTTTTTTGACACAAATGGAAGATTCTGAAATTATCTCTGCAATAAAAATCACTTCTAAACAGAATTAGCTTAAATATGAAAAAAAAAAGTTCTTGCTGAATCGTAAACCCCCAAAAGCAAAAATGTATAAAGAAAACAGAAAAATATTTCAGCTTTCATAATACCAACAGCCAAGCTAAAAGGTGTTGAATCTTCTAAAACAGATGCCGTCTTGTGATGGGAGATAGATTAGCCTGTGAGCCTGAATAAACTTTGTCTCTAATTAGTATGCAAATCTCACCTGCTCCAGGGTTCTTCCTGTTTCAAAAACTGTGATCTATTTAGTGTTTCCATGTTTCCTTGTGAATAATCTCACCCAGGAGGTTTCTTTTTCATTCCAATTTTCTTCATACCTGTAATTTTCTAAGCATGCTTTACTGTTTTAGGTCAATATTTTCTTCAAAGAACCAAGTTAAAAAATGTTAGCATTTCTAAAACTGAAAAGGAAAAAAAAAATAGCACCTTGGAAACAAACGCAGTCATTAATAATAAAAACATTTTGACTTAATCCTGTAGGGTAAAATTCTATATTGTGACATATTTATTTTATATGTAAAATACATACAAAAATATACAGAGTACTATAGATGTTGAGTATAAATTTAATTCATCCTGAAACTTTTGAACTGATTAGCAGGCTATTTAATATCAGAATGTTAAATAAAATGTATAATTGCCTTTTAAGTCCAATCATATACCATCAAAACTGTGACATTTTCAACAGAAGCAGGATCACATCGTTTAGTTAAAATTATTGACAGAGAACACATCAGCAAATTGCCAAGTATAGAAGTTTTCTAAATCTCTGTAAAATTCTGGAAAGAAAATAAAATAAAAAGTTGCTCCCACAAACCTGGATAGTGATTCCTCCTTCCCCTCCCTCTTGTCTGATATGACTACCAGTGTGTCAGCATGGAACATAAATGAAGCATCTCAATAGATGGAAAAAGTCAGGATGGGGATCTCTTGATCTTGAGATCAAGATCTCTTGATCTCTCTATTCACATCATCCAACTTCAGACAACGACTTTCAGGACCCTCATCCCCATTTGAAAGAATCAACCTTTTCTCAACTGTCTATATAGGAAAGTTAGTCTTCTAAGCTTAAATGGTCAAAATTGTCATAATCAGATTCACCTCTACTGTGCAAGTAGTCCCATGGGACTGAACATATTTGCATGCATGCACACACACACACGTGCAGAAGCGCAACCTATTATGACAGCTCCTGCATGTTTAGAGGTCTCTCTAAATGCAATGTATGACAAGACTGTATATTTCACCTTAGATTATACAGTGATTGTCTATACTTGCTCTCAAGAGTCAACAAGCATATTTGGAGTGCCATATGAATACCATGGGACTTATGTTTGATGGGGAAATCTCTCTTCTATGAATTGCATGAACTTGTTTAGCTATATTTGCTCTATATGCATAATTCCTCTTTGGTGGCCTTAAAATAATGAAAAAGAAATTCATGACACCTGTATTTTATTTTCCAGTTGCTCACAGGGTGCATCCTTGGACAAGTCACTTAGATGCAGATCCTGAAAGGTTTTCAAGGCTCCAATTAATTCCAAAGACATCTTTAAAGGTTTGGGCTTTAATCTTTTTAGTGTTTGATTTCCTTTAGCTCTAAGATGAAAATGTTGCTATGAGCGTATCTCTGAAGCCTCTCAGAGACTTTGATGAAAAATCCTGTAAATATGTAAACCATTTTTTATTATTTTCTTACTGGCCACTGAAGGGAATTCTGCATGGAATGTAAGCATCTGGAACTACCAGGGTCTGCAATGTTTATGAGAATCAAGAAATTTGCCCTACATATTTATGTAGCTATTATGAAATGAGAGCACCAAACATAATTAATACAGAAAAAATATTTAAAGTACATTTTACCTGCTGTTTTTTAGTATTTTATCTGGTTGGATGAGCAGTGTTGTTGAAGCTCTGTTGGGAAACATTTTCAGTCCCATAGGTAAGAGGTAACTATCGAAAATTGTTCTAGCATTAGGGATTCACCTGATTCTAGTTCAGTGTTCAGAGATGAAACCAGCAATCTTGTTTGCTAAAGACAATTCACAGAAGTGTATTACACAGGTGCCAAACTATAAAATAGTCTGAGACACAGAAGAGTAATAGGTCAAAGAGAAGCTATAAGCCCAAATAGTCAAGAGAGAGAAGGTTCTGTGTTAACATTTCCAGAACGATCACTGTGTTTTTGATTTGGAGTATAAGGATGAGCTGAAAAGGATGAGCAGCACATAAATATGAAGAAGTCTGTCTCTGCTCTTCAGTGGTAGCCAGGTAGATGGCAGGTCCTTTGTAACTGTAATGCACAGAGAGATGGGAGTGAGGGAGGCAGGCATACCCAGAGTAATGTGTGCTACCCTATGGGTCCTGCTGCTGATTGGTCAAACAAATCTCTGCTGCGTAACAGATTTATTTTTCCCATGTCACTATCTTACAACAAGTTAGCCCTCCACAGCCTGTTTACATATCCATTTTCCTGCTGTGCTCACCAGAAGACTAAGTCAAATGTAAACTGGAAAGGGCTTGTAGGCAACCAGTTCATCAAGCCTTATTTTGACTACTCAGATCTCTGTCAAAGCCTTTCTTGGGTATGTTCGATAGCTCAGGTTTGATGACCAGCCTTTTTCAGGTTGGAATTTCAGTTTAGATAAGGAATCTTGTCCAATAAATGCCAGAACTGGAATAAATCCCACCTGGCCCAGAAACAGTGCATAACATAGAGTTGGGCATTGGGACTACAAACAGCCATGCTACAATGAATTTATATCATATTCACATAAGGAACGTGTGAATATGTGAATTATGACAGACTACAACTTCTCAGCTGTGGTCTGTCATACAAATGATACACTAAAGGAACACATATAAAAAAGGATACAGGGAAGTACTTGTGTCAAAGCTGAATAGTCTTCAGATCAAATGCTGTGTTTGCATCAGTGACAGGAATTTCTTAGAGTATGGACTCAACTGATAGTGATTAAATATAGAGGATAACAAATATTATACAGAATACAGAATGTAGACATATAGTAGTGTTTTATACCTGATATGCCTCAGCTGAGCTGTCTAGAAATGCTTTACATAGTGATAAGTTATCACTAGGAATGAAACTCAGACCTGTCATGAGGCAGTGTCAGTTACACATTGCTTAGTGGACATTGAAATTTATGTTAGAATTGTGGACTAAATATCATCTTAAAATGGAGAAAGCCATCATTCAGTAAAGTAGGAAAAATGCCTCAAATCTGCTGAAAGAGGTGGAAACTCACAGAGCTTCACCAGATTCAAATCTGAGTGTTCAAAATAACTCAAGCCTTCAGATTCCCAATATAGTATTTTAAAATATTTATTTTAATGTAAGACTTTTAAAATTTGATTTCCAGGAAAATTAAAATCTTTTAAATAAAACAAGAGCTGAGATTTGTTAAAAAAAAAAAAAAAGAGTTTTTTTTCACAGTTCGGAGTACTTAGGATCTGGCTTATAAAGAAACCACCCCAAATCATATTTGTTAGGTTTTGGACAGTCTGGAACTTTTCAAGAAGATATTTCCTGTTATAGTTCTGTATTTCTGCTTGTCAGATGATTTTCATTAGGCTTTTATACATAAAATGCTTTAAAATCTGGACTTGAGTGGAGTAGGTGTAGAGAAATCTAAAGGAAGACTACACAGTACATTACTACTGAAGGTCTAGGAATAGTTTGCGCAGACGAACTACAATTCCATCTGTGTAATTAAGGCCTAAAGGAAAAGAAGATGAGGTAAATTTACTCCTGAATTTAATGCTGAGAAAGCAGTATTCAAGAGAATGCAAAGAATGACCTTTCTGGCTCATTATTAGTTGTCACTGATGAAAATACATCTTTGGACCTAATGTTACTAGTTATAATTCTAACTCTAATGATTAGCGTAAATTCATTGCCTTCAAAATATTAGTTGTTAATACAAGTGAGAGAAGTGAGTACTTCATTCTTTGTATTCTGCTTCCTCCATGCCAGACCTTCCTATTTCAACCCTCCAAACTGTTAAGTTCAGAAGGAATGATGAAGTAGCCACATATCCTGGGAGATTTCTCTATTTCTTTCCCTTTCACTCTCACGCAGATGGATTGAGAGAGAGAGCTACTCCTGAGGCAGGTTTCTCAGGCAGGCATGAAACCAGAGCAGATGCTAGCAGACCAGGCAGTGATGCATATATTTCACTTTTTTTCCTCCTTTTTGTTAAATACATTTGTTATCCTGAAACAAGTCTTTGTCCTCAGTTGAAAATTAATTCATTTTATCTTGAAAGTTGAGCCATCATCAGCTTTAAAGATGCTCTGTGGGTATGGCAAGTTTAAACTACACTCTATCCCTCATTAACTTTAAACTTGATTAATTTTACATAGAAAAATAAAGTGAAAAAAACTTTCTAAATGGAAATTTCAGAATTTTACAGTGATTTTTGTAGAAGAATATGATGAAAAGATTTTTTTTTAAGCTTGTAGAGAGTGGTTGTAATAAGAAATCAAAGCTAAAGAGAACACTTGATGAAAAGGGATTATGACAAAGTAGTATATTTTGGCACTTAAAAACAACCTCCGATTCACTTAATTAAAAAAAAAAATGGTTGCTGTCAAAAGTTTATATGATGCCCTTGAAAGTGACATTGAAAATTGTCACTTCAGGAAACTCTCAGAGAACAACACCTTATCTGCTGTAGCATACACCTGTACTCCATTTGCTCCTACAAAGGGTAAAAGAAGGCCTGAATATCACATGAATCTCATTTTTGCCAGCTAGAGATATTTGATGAAGATGCAGAAGCAATTTCACCCAAAGGAGCAGCATGGTAGCTGCTGTGGAGAAAACATTCTCCAAATGCCTCACAAGCCTTATCATTTCACAGTTTGTGTTTGGGAAATGCTGACTTGAATATAAAAACTTCAGCTTTCACAAACAAACTCTTTAAAAAATTGACTCATATTTTCATTGATAATATCCTGTTCTTCTAATATATTTTTAAACTGTTTTCCCCAGCTACTCCTTGCTTTAGATAAACAATCAAAAGAGCACACATTTTCAGCTTCATTCTTCTTCCTCTTTCATTCTAGCCAAGTTCAGGCATATGCCACACAGTTATCAAACAAAGAAGCTTCACTTTCAAATATTCACAAGGGAAGGAAATTATGTTTTTCTTGTTTGGGATTTTTTTTTTTAATTTTTTGATTTTCTAGTTTTCTGTATAGCTATAATCTCTCTTGCTTTGTAGGGTGTGTGTAATAAATGGGGTTTGAAATTCCTTAAACACTTTAGCTTCGCTTCAGCTATTAATCTCATCAGCCATTTATTGGTTTCTATGCTACAAAGCAATGGAGATTATCCTTTAATTAATTCCATTGAGGGGTTCAGCTGCCACTATCAACCACACTATGGTTTCATAAATTAATCTTGTGGGGGAAATATAATGCAATTTATTATAACATTTATATTAAAATGCAAATAACAATAGTTGAAATCCTGTGTAACAAAAAGATATACATGTATAAATATATGTCTCCCAAATGCAGTAATCAAAAGAACACTTGCATGTTCTTGGTTTTTTATATTTTCTTTAATTCTGTGCTTTAAGGATATTTTAGAATCCATCAGAAAAGACAAATATATTTTCTTGACTCCCACATATGTATCTGTCTTAAAAATTATGAAAGAACATCTTAAATCCAGACATCTGAGAAATGTATTATTGATTTATAGAGATCTGCTTGAGGTATAACTTGCCCTCTCATTCATTTGTACTATTGTAACTTTGTAAATTATAATAATACACATCTGGACATGATAACCTTTTTATATTGTGAGTACTTGAAGGACAAGAGTACCTACTGCCTAAAGTATTGCCAACATATTTTGATCTCTAGAAGCTGAAAGTGCCTGGCACGGCCACCTTTCTGTGTCAGACAACAGATTACATTAAAATTATGTTAACTATTTCAAAATTAATTTGGGTGTAAGCAGAACAAGTTTCACTCTGCACAATGTGCAGATGTACTTTCTTTGAAGTCGTTAAGTGTTAAGTTTTCAACTGTACCTAACATTTGATGGAAGCAGAAGAAGAAAGTAGAGAGGTGAAGATGTTTGTTTTATGTTCACCCATTTTAATGTCAGTAGCTATGCAGGAATTCCAGATCAGTTCACACTGAGAAAACAAAGTGGTGTTATCAGCAGTGTTCCTTTTCTGAGTACCACTTTCAGTAAGATTTCTTGCAGATTGGCAATCTTATCAGTGCCAAGAAATTAAACAGACTGTATGTTCTGCCTAAAAATCTACATATAACATTATTAATTAAGTTAATTAATTAAGTAGAATCCTCAAGACAATCTGCATAAATAGATTTATTAAACCCCTGAGCGCTGTAAGATGTTGCAAAGCCTCTTGGTGGATTTGAAGTAAATCCTAATATTTCACTGATCTGGGTGAAGAAATTCAGCTTAACATGGAAAAATGTTTTCTGTATTAATTATAATTTTTTTGTTATCAGAAGTATTGAGTTATTCTTCATCTTAATAGATACAATTTTCTGTAATTAATTAATTAATAATATGAGAAATGATTCCATTATTTAAGCTGTTTTCTGGTTGTGTATGTCCAGCGTATTGATCATGTTTTGCAACTACAGAAGAGGTCTGTGTTTGCTAAAATATTACTAAATGTGCTGCTTTGAGAATTTGCGGTGTATAACAAAGGGAATTACAACTACTTTCACCTAAAAGCTGATGGAAAACACCATATGGTTTAAATCATAAGCCAGCACAGAAC
This sequence comes from Anser cygnoides, assembly GCF_040182565.1. Taxonomy (NCBI): domain Eukaryota; kingdom Metazoa; phylum Chordata; class Aves; order Anseriformes; family Anatidae; genus Anser; species Anser cygnoides. The sequence goes on from NC_089874.1 coordinate 134,871,767, forward strand.
AGAACTGATATAAAAACAGGATGGTGCCACCTATCCCAGCTCTGATATGTCAGTGATGTGCAGATGTATTTGTGTTGTGAAGACTATTTAAAAATAGCAGCAAAATTACATTCTCAGTGAAAGCAGCCGTGGGGAAGGCATGTATTTATTTAAGTAGATAACAGCAAGGACATGCTATTTAAATGCAATCCACCTAAAAAAAGCTACCTCTCAGAACTGTTCAGGAGCTGCTACTACAGTCCCTGGGTTGCGGTCACCCTCCAGGCTAAATGCGTTTGCTTAGTGGGAGACCCTGAGAAAATTCGCTACCGAAAACCAGTGTATACCTACCAGTACCTGCTTAGCATTTGTAGAAGAAAGAAAAAGCTTCATGTCTTAAAAAATTAAGATACGTTTTTTTAAACTGTGTTTACAAATGAGTCTTAGTTTTTGTTGCTTTGTGGATTCTTTTAGTTGTGCTGTGTCAATGACTCTTGTTGGATTTCCCAATTGATACAAAGTAGCAAGACTCTGCCAAATATTTTATAGAAAATTGGTAACAGCAGCGTTAGAAATATAAAATACTCTCTAAGCATCAACTTTGTGATCCTATTCGATAATTTCTGTTTTAATATTAGCAGTAGCTGTTAAAATATTTTGACTCAGGTTGCCTATATATATTTTCAACTAATATAATATGGTGAACAGAAAAACAGTGGATCTACCAACAAACCTGACTTTCATCACATTTGGACTGAATATTTGGTGCTAATATGTGGAAGAGGCCAGAATTTTCACAAGTTTATCTTTGTGACTAATAATAGCTACGAATTCATGCTAACGTAAGTATATATAGTTTACCATCTACGCTGTCTAACAGTTCATCTGAAGATTGGATGAGAAGCAAAAACAGTTCATAGAATAAGAGAAATTGAAAGCATAGATGAAAGCCTACTCCGTCAAATTGTCCAGGAAGAGACATGATACTCCCAATTTATTAATGCTGGTTTTGATACTGTACTTAATTATATAATAGAAAAATTATGACAATTTAATTATAGTGTATAGGTTCTAATGAACCTGAGTCTTTTGGATTCTAGCCAATAAAAATGATTTAATATTTGCTTGTCTTATTTTTATCTGTAGAATTCAGTGCCTTGAAGTTAAAGAACAAAAACCTGTCCTATTACAAACCAAAGCTCATGTCTTACAGATTCATATCTTTGCCTGTGATGGACTCTTTAGCAGCTTGTTATCATTCTCATCATATAATATTAAATGACTAATCAAATGGAAAAACAGGTTGTTACATGCAAATCCCCGTCTCAATAATTATTTAAATCTTTGAAACAAGATACGTCATGGATAGGGCCATGCAGTAGCCCTTTGATATACTTTAAGTTTTAATTTAGGATCTTAAAAGGAACAGAAAATATTTGTTGAGAACTTTTCAGTGACAAATTAAGATAACTAGGAATGCTAGGAATTACTGCTTGTATATTTTTTCAGGTAGGCTCTTTACATGTAGGTTATAGGTTCCATTTTGCCTACAAGTCTCTGCTTTCCTTTTCCTTTTTATGTCTGTCTTGGGCCAGCTCTCTAGCAGCTGGTGGCATAGGGCTAGCAGAAAGTGCTATTCGTGACCATTCTCCCATGATTAGGCACAGGAACACTGGGATGGAACCATTAGTATCACTTACGACTTGTTACCTGGCCTTTCACATTGTCTTGGTTGCACTGATTCATTGAAGCACTTGGAACTTCATGTAATGGCTTCTCCCTCTTGATTTAATGTGTATAAGCCTGACACCTAATCAGCCACACATCCAAGCATGTTCTAGCTTAGATTGCATGAAGAAAGTGTAGATGTTGCCTGCTGTGAAGTCACACATGGTTAGGTCTGTCTCCGTAATCAAACAGTTGTAGCAGCACGATGCACAGCAACAGGTCATAGGATGTGTAGAAAGGCCTTTAGGCCCTTTGCTAATTACAACAGCATTAAGAATCTTCATTAAGATGTCAGAACAATTAATCTAGCCCACCACACTCCGAATGGGATTCTGTGTCTTCCCAAAGAAGACAGTAGTGTTACAATGTGTCTTTCTGAATATGATTATTAAAAAAATAAATCCAAAGATCAGGGTTGTGAAGTTAGGGTGAACACCAAGGTACAGTGCCTTAACCTTTATCCCTGAGGTGAGTACGTCCCTGGGATGGGCAGTAGACAATCAGAATGAGTAGCTCTTATTCATTTCAGTGTGAAGGAGTCGGGATACCTGTGCCACAGGTGTATGTGGCATGAGGCTCAGTGAGCAGAGTTGAGGCTGATCATCAGCTCCTCCATTTGGGATTTTCAAAAGTTTTGGTTTGTCTATTTTGAATGGCTACAATTTTCCACTAACCAGTACTGTATACTGTACAATTCAAGGGTTACTTTTGAGATAAACCTCGAGCTGGGGTAAAGAATATTTTAACTTTAAGTTGTTTCCTTTCTTCAGAAGGCAATAAGTGGTAAGTTTTTATATCAGTTCTGTTAATTTGTCAAACTTCAGAGTTTATGATATAGGATATAGGGCTTTCTTGAAAAAGGGCATATGCAGACCTGAAGTCAAAAGGAGGGGAAGGGAAAGCAACCTGACTAGCTCTGGAAGTATAGTATGCTTAATGTCTAGGGTACCTTACTTTGGTAACGCCATGGGAGTAGTTCCTGTGCTGGATCAGGTGAAGAAGTCCTGGTGCAGGACAACATTCAGGGAAAGAGATATTTTCTCTCAATTTTTATTTATTTTATTTTTCTGATCTAAGAATTTAAATGCAAAATGCAATCAATAAGAAGGCTGGTTAATTATGCCTGACAGGAGGACCATAAGGAAGACCTGAATTCAACATTTTGCACAGGACTGATTGCCAGCATTGCGTCTGGGGACAAGTGAGGAAATGGGGACTAATGAAACCTCCAGAATGCCTCCTACTGCCCTCTCTCTTGCACTGCCCAGATTCAGTGGAAACTGAATGTTAGACAAATGAGGAGGTGTTTGTGCTCAAACATTTTGAAGTACTTTATCATACACACGCTTACTGCATCATACACTGAATTTCTCAGGATCAAGGGCTATGAAAGCAGGATGGACAGACAAGATAACTGGAAAGCAGGGTGTAGGATCAAAATGGACAAAAAAGCAATACACCAAATTAAAGCGTTTGGATTTTGTAGAGAATAGAACTAAATACAGGTGTTTGTTTGTTCCCCCCCCATCCATCCCCTCTCCTCCAAATATCTATGTTTTCAAACAAGGTAATTATCAGAGTTCTGTGGAAATCTGTAGAGTTAGGCTGATTTACACAAGCACAAAATCTGACCTAAATAGGAAAATAGCAAAAAAAAAAAAAAAAAAAAGTGTTTCCTTCTCTGTCCTCCAATACTTAATCTTCCTTGAAATGTGAAAGGCTTCTCATATAAAATGAAACCAGATTTAGAAAAAGTGAGAACATCTGAAAAAAAAAAATAATAGGCTGTTCCAGGGATTTGTAATAATGACTATAACACTCTCTTAGATAAAATAGGAGAAAATTTCTGACTGCAAACAGCAGATTCAGTAGCTCTCTGGAGGTTTAATCTTTCACAGATAACAATAAATCTGAGCTGGATAAAGGCCTGGAGCTTTGCAAAATATAAGTTTCTGATGGAATGATGTTGTTCTGTTTTGTGAACTACACCATTTATCCTTATTTCTTTGTAGGTGATGCTTTCTGTGAATTCTTCTGAACTGGCCCATGATAAAAGTAAAAACAGATGCAGGAAGTCTGTATGATAATAAATAATGACTATGCTTGACAAAGTACTTTTGACATTTTAAGAGGGATACCATTGAACAATTTTATCTGGTTTGTTGCTTGACCATGAAAGGACTAATATAGTCCAACTGAAAGGCATCTTTCTTATTGGACTGGGAAAAAAAAAAAAAAAATCACTTGCAGTCCAAATCCACATCCTCTCTGGGAGTTGGCTTTATTAACGAAACACTAGCCTTCCCTGGCATAGCAAAGTCCTGATGGATTTTATTTATTTATTTATTCTTGTCTACAAAAAATCTACATCCTACACAATCCAGATCTGCTTGTGTAGTTAGCCAGAGCTGTAAAAATCTACATGTAAAAGAAAGGCAGTAAGTGATGATTGCATTTTTTTTTTGCACTTGAGCGTATCTGCCACATTTTAGCAGGTTGCTACAGGAAAAACAAACAAACAAACAAACAAAAAACATGCCACCCAATCTAAGGAAGAAAACTAAGGAAATTGAGGTATCAACTTTTTCAGCGAAGGTGTTAAAGGGAAACTTGTCAAGAGAGGCATCAGAGAGTGATCTGGCAGTGTGAGCTGAACTCCAGCGTCCCTGGGAGGGTTACCAAGAACTTCATTGAGATTTGCATGTCTGCAAATTCATTTTTGGACATTCAAAGAACAGAGCAGGTCTGCAAGTAGATCTTCTAGCTAATATAACTCATAACTATAAATAACTGTTTATTCACCAAATATTGTGTTTTGTCTTTTGTCCTCATTTTGAAATAACCCTTTTGTTTTTCATTTAACAGTTGGTCTATATTTCTTGTTTTGGTTTGAGTGGTATAATTCCCTTGATTTTCTTCCAAAAACAGGAATTCTGTCATCCCCCAATATATCTATGAAATTTAGTCTACTTGCCACTCTTCATTATTATATTCTGGTTACCAGTTTTCATTGATGATTTGTTAACAAACTGCATTCATGCATTCTGAGCATTCAGTCTTGCTACCTAATAAGATCACAGATAACACAGATAATAACACCTTTATTTGAGGTGTTTATTTTGAGAAATGTTGCCTCACTGACTTTGCAGTTAAGTTCAAAGCCTAAAATCTATCCACTAAAATGGATATTTTCCCTCCATTATTAATGAAACTCAGTTCCATATCTTTAATATTGCGTGGATAAGAAAATTAAGTGGGTTGTGATATTTACATTCTTGTTAGCTATTTTGCATATGCTATGAGAAAAGCATATCTTTGCGGGCACTGTAAAAAAAAAAAAAAAAAAAAGACTGTGAAATAAAATGAAGAGGAATTAATTTGTTTTTTCTTTGCTTGCATTTATGTAAATCTCATTTCCCTAGACTGGGTTGCATCTATGGCTGATATTGGATGTTCTATTGTCATTTATGAATCTGATTTACAGAAATGAAATTGTTTCAGTTCCGAAGCCTCCTTTTTGCAATAAATATATGTATTTGAATTGAACTTTGTTTAGTTTTCTTCAACCAGGAAATTTGCTTTAAAATTAAGTTTCACAAGCTTATCAGGCTTTTATTTTCCTTTGAAGGTTTTTAATTAATGTATTATTTAAGAAAGTAACTCTGGCATACACTAAAAATCTGAAGTTTCCAATTTATTTACAAAAGAAGTGTATGGGTTACAGGTATCTCTCAAACCATCTGCCGTCTGGGAGACAACACAGATACATAAAATACTGATTTTGCCTAATCAGTGTGCAGCTCTTGACCTTTTGCTGAGTCTCCCACAAGAGTTACCTATCATTTAATGCAAACTATATTATGTGTGCCTGTGATACAGGTATGTCCCATTTAGTGTCTGAAATAGCTAACAATTTAAATATCTTTCAGTTATTAAGATTTCAGGGAAGAGATGTGAGATGTTTGATTTTAATCAAGGGGCTGATCATATCTTATGGAATTTAGTTTAGATTTTGCTGTGAGGAAATATCCTTTTTTTTCTTTTCTTTTTTTTTTCTCTCAATGTATTTGATAAACGTATTAGAAAAATTTCAAGGTCTTCATAAGGCTGTATTTGGTAATATGTGCAGAGACAGGGAAACACAGTGTAAATCACATTTTTTAGTGGACTAAAAGGGAGACTATGACGTTTCAACTAAAAATGCACAGGGAAAATGATGGGTAAGGCAAAGTGTCTATAAGTGTCTATAACTGAGCTCATTTGCCTTCACTCTTGAGAATTTTCAGTACTTTTTTTTTTTTTTTCTTCCTTTTCAGCTAATTGGGGTTGTTTTATTTTAATTAGCTTATTGTCTTTGGAAGAGAACTGGTTTTTGAACAGTTTGGGGAAAAAAGTGTAAGGAAACAGCACCTCAACACCATTGTGTTAGCCCATCAGTAGAAACAGCTGCTGATGTTAGATATGCATGATGGAGAGCATGTAGCAGCACTGTCACTGCTACATTAGCTATGTCAGGAAAAAAAAAAAAAAAAAAGAAAGAAAAAAAAAGTCTGGATTCTTGTTTTTTAAAATCACTTATAAGCAAAGGAAGTATCAAGCAGGATAATTGCAAAAAAGATTTACAAAGAACATTAAATGATGTGGGAAGATACCATCACATTATTGGTAATGCTTTAATTAAAAAATGGAGGATGATTTTATTCTTTGTAATCTGCATACATTAAAGAACTTTTTCTCAAATATATTTGGCATAATACCTTTAATTATTAACCTAATCTAGATACATATTCTCTTCTGTGTTGGTCTTCCTGAGAAACTTGTGGAGAGCTGTTTTACATCTCAAATAAGTTTAGCCTTTCCTATGGTGCAGTGGTCAAGGGTTTATCAAGCGATGGAGCAGACTGTCTACATTTCCCCCAGTGTCTTGACCAGAGTAATGCCTCTTCATGGGGCTATAGGCAAACTTACAAAACAGACACTATAATTACTTCTGGAACAGTAAGCAGAGCCCACAGTGGGGCAGAGAATCGGATGTTTCCTTTAGGACTAGCAGGTGGTACTGGGCTGCAGATGCTCGCACCCCAGAGCTCTCTGCTTGCATGCGGATAGGAGCAGATGAAAGATATGGTCTTTTGTAAGGTTTGCATTGGTCTTCGTGATGGGAAGGAGCATTGAAAATAGTAAATATGTCATGCTGTTAGGAAATAATTTTAAACACACACTAACCTGCAATCTTCTGATATTTTTTTCACCTGCACTATATAATTCAATTTTGGGCATCACAGCTTTTTGGACAGTGTAAAGAAATACACTAAAAACATGTTTTCTGAAATGATTACTCTCATTTATCCTCCTTTTTACTTTCAAGTATTTAATATGATTTATAATATTTATTTAAAGTACAATAAAGGTGAGAGTCTTTATATATTGGAAAAGTAATAAATTTGGGGTGAAAATCATCTCAGGAAGAAAGAAACTATACAGCAGAGCTATTAAACTTTTTGTCAGTAGTATTCAGCCTGTAAGACCTTCACATTCACATGAACAAAATTGGTAATAGAGTGAAGAAAAAGCATATTATATGATGTCTTGTTATACATGTAAAAAAAAAGCTACAAGTGCTGGAAAGTTTATTGCAAGATCTTATAATTAGAATTTTTGCTTCTAGTCTCCCTTCGTACTTCATGTGTTTCCATGAACCACTGATATTTCATGGTGACAATGGAATGGTTAGACACAGTGTATTTGAAATCCAAAGTTTTTGTTTGTTTGTTTTAATATAAGAGATAACATTTTCTATACAAGTTGTTCTTAATACTGTCCTTGACAAAAGTAATTTATTTTTTTCAGTAGAATCTTGAATAAGCTACTAAATTTTTTTCTCTATATAAACAAAGGTCATTTTTTCAAGTGGAAGTTACAGGAAGAAAGTAATCTTTACTATTATGTTTGGTACTTTACCCTTCTAATAATTTTTAAATCCTTAAACATTAACTTTTCATGTTGGGAACTTTCCTACAATAAGTACCTCATCACTGTCCAAAAGGTCATTATTCCTTTTTCATGTTGTTTATTTATTTACATTGGTGGTGTCTGATTCTAGTTTTATTTCTTTTTGTCTCCACTGATTTTGTTGATTTCATTACTCATTCTGCAGATAGAGAAAACAAGTTTTACTAGGATAAATATGAGCAGAAACAGACTCATGAAACCAAACCCTTTATTTTAATATTTGTATAAATGAAAACACTGTTCTTTTCCCTGTCTTTTTCATCCTCCTTACACTGTGGACTTCCTCAGTGCGTTCTGAATTTCTAAATCTTAACATATTAAATGTGACAATTTCTGATTATGCCAATTCCTCTTTTTTTTTTTTCTTTTTTTTTTTTTTTTTCTCCTTCCTTGATATATTCAACTTGGGCCAAACCATAAGAGGTTTATTATATTCATGAAAATGCAGAAGCATTACCTCATTACACTAGAATTTATGTGCAAGAATTAAAAGAGACATTTGGAGGGCTGTTTAAAATAGATATAAATATATCTGCCATGATTAAAGATAAGTAATTTAATTTAACAGAAACTGTTAAATAAACAACATGTTTTAATAGTGGCAGAGTTCTCATGTCAATAAGTGATGCTGCCAGAGGCTTTCAATCAAGCCTCTGTTTTCAGTTGCTGATAACTCTGCCAAATTTAAACCATTGTAGTTGAATATAACCCTCAGAAAATTTGTTAATGTTTTGATAAAAGTAAGCTCTTCCTTAAGAAGTGGTTAAGGAAAATGGCATTGACTAGTTAATGTTAAATAGTTTTATTAACATTTTGTTGTAAAGCTTCCATCTGGTGGCACGTGGGAAATGGAATTTAAAATCTTGCTTGAGACAACTCTGTACTGATGAAAATGTCTCTACTCCCCCTAAGGAAATCTGGCCTTAGAGGTCACTGAGTAAAATGTCTCTGCACATGACAAAACTTGTGAAATCATTGTTTTCCAAATATCCTTTCTATGCTGAACATGCATTACTCCATCAAAGAGCATGTGGAAATAACCCAGTGCATGCACTATCCATACAGGAGACCTGAGTGCCTTTCCTCTCGGCCCTGGCATCACTTTCCCTGTAAACTGGGGCTGCCAGGAGAAGAGAAGAAGGAACTCACAGTTGTGAGTGGACAGGACAGGAGCAAGACTGACTGTGGTAAGGAAAGACTTTAAGGGGAAGAGACAAAATAAACATCCACAGGGAAGATTCTAGAAATTGAGGAGAATAATGGAAATGATGTTAAGGAGAAGAATGGGGGCCTGAGTAGGATAAGAAAGAAAAGTAAAGGTGTGGGAGAAATAGTGGCACAGGAGGAGGCAGACAGGAGTTGGCTGAGGAACATACATTTGGGGAACGATAGCAGTAAGGGAAGGTAGGAGGCCAGGGCAAAGGAGAGTCTCGTGGAAAACTTGGTGGAAAAGTTTAAAATCCCTAGAATATGCTTTCCCTTATTTAGAAAATAGCTATGAAATTTAACAATGCCTTCATTCTCTGAAGGACAGGATGAGCTGGAGGCTAACTGTGTTGCCAGTGTCATTACTGGTTCAAGTAGCTGAAACAGATTCAATGTGACTATCCTTCCTTGCTGAGTACCCAAAGGGACCAGCTTGTTTCAGCAGCATGATATAGCTAATTTTCTTTAAAGCCTTACTGTTACATTGCTTCTGAACAGTGTCAAAGAAGCACTAAGGCTGCAATTAAAGAACACAGAAATTATGAAATACCTGAATTAAGGCTACTCAGTCAACCTGAATTATCACCACAGGTTTGTGCTCATTTTGATTCACTCTTTCACTTGCCCATCACCACATGCTTTTTTACATCCTACACCTCCATTGTCTCCTGCCCTTGTCAGATCCTTCCTCAACAAGCATGTCCACTTGCTGGTGCAGGATTAAAGACTTCAAACTGGTTTTTAGTAAGAGGATTTCCAGAGTGAGCCTTTTGGTTGTTAATGTTTTTAAGATCTGTGTGTGAAAATGCAATTATATGCATACCTTGTTGCTTAATGAGTTTTGATATATGCTATTGATCAAGTACAGTATTATGCCTTGTTTTCTGCCACAGAATTAAATATATATATATATATTACTTTACTCCTTGAGGTAGTAGCAAACAAATTTAGTGAAAAGTGATTCTGTATCTTGTTTTCTATATTACTAAGGTACCACAAGGATAAATAAAGAAAGAAGTATTGTATGCAACTCTATGTCATAATCTAAATGTAATGCTACACAGATTATGAACATTTCTCTGGCTTAATCAAAGACATTAATACTATCAAAGCATTGAAACCACAATTGAAAACACATTATATTAACATGTTTTGAACTCTGTTCTCCTCCAAATACGTTTCCTTTTTTATTTTATTTTTTTTCCCCTACATCCTTGTTGTTAGAGAACAAGGTCATCTATGGTTATGTTAGAGGTTTATTGTTTGTTATTTAACTGTACCTGCTGATCATTGTATATTATTAAGAGCAGGATAGATAACTGTATAGTGGGAAGTGTGAGACTTGTGATGGTACTGGAAACAGTCCCCCAGAAAGCTGCTATTCTGCACAGGAAATCTTTGTAAAGAACCTGCAGATCTTTTGCTGGTTAGAGTATTTTTACATGAAACAGTTCCAAACCATTTTTCTAGAATATATCCACCCACAGGCACTAGAATATTTCACTGAGTACTTCATTGTGCTTTGGTGGAAAAGATATTTCAAAGTATAAAAAATTCTCTCAGTAACTTAAACCATCACAGTCCAAGCAGGGATTGAATTGTTGCCTGCACCTAACAGCAGCAGATATTTGAGAACCGTTTCATATACAACAGTTAAAAACAATGTCCTAGAATACAACCCATCACAGAAATTGGCTTCTTCACCAAATATCAAAGAAATCATCATTTTAGGCAAAATCAGTATACTTACTGCTGTCATCCACATTAACCAAATTAAGGTTATATTACTTATAGTTAAATAACCTTTCTAGTAGCTTGTTAAAGAGTAGAATTGTTGTGGCTGTGACAGTAGAAGAACAGAAAAGTGACAACAGTTCTTACTTCAAGCATATTTAAATAGTTATGTTCTGTCTTCTTGACATAGAGTCATATTAATATTTTTAATATGCATACAAAAATAGCTTAATTTTCCTAGCTCATTAGTTCTAAAAAAAAAAAAAAAGTGATACTGACATTACTTTTTAAGAGTTAAACTCACATGAAGGAATTATATTTATAAATCTAATACATCTCTGCCTACGGCATATGCTGAAGTAACATGAGCTCACGTTAACTTCCAAATCAGAGCCAGATCAGAAGTCATTCCCACTTACCACATAAATAACAGAAATATTTAAACTTTTTATGGAAGGATGGATTTTTTCTTTTTCTTTTTTTTTTTTTTAATAATAGTTTCAAAGTTCTTTCTGATGCAACATTTAACTAATTTAATTTCATTCATTTAGTTTCACTAAAATGATAAAGCAAGATGGGTATCGTGCAAAGACTAAAAGAGTATAGATTGCTTGTAGAAATACTTGGAAAGAGACAAAGAGTTCATAGAATTCTTGAATAACTCAGAAGGACTATAAAATCATTTACATTTGCTTTTTTTTGTGTCTGTGTGTGGTTGTTTTTGTAATCTTTGGTATCTACGTTATTGCAATCATATTAAAGAAAAAAGCCTTTCCTCCTTAATGTTAACCAGCACAAGTGTCAGCTTATAACTCAGCTCAAAAATAGAGCTGCAGATCTCACCACAAACAAGTCTAGGTACAACCTTCCAAACAGCAGCTTCTTTTGAATTCTTCTGGCACTCACAGATCAGTAAGACAGTTTCATTTCTTCATGCGAGGATGAAACAAACACAAGAGATCCCCTATCAAACAGATGAATTTAAGCTAGTTTGGCTAGAAAGACACATCCCAAGGCAATAATACTGGAATCAGACACATCCCTGTAGGCATAGAACAAGGGAAAAGCCTGAAGACTATTTTAAGATTTTTATTGGCAATGAACAGGAAAACTAGTTAAATGTTAATTAAGGTTCCCCACCTTATTTCTCTGGGAGAACTGTCATTTTAAAAAGTTCAATGAATCGTGGAACTTAATAAATGTTCTACAAAATATTTTTGTAAAGAATGAACATGCCAGTTTTAATGGAGTCACCTTGAATTCATGAAGACCTTTCACGATTATGTCAGATGTTGTATTCCTGTAGTTCTCAGATAGGCACACAAGCAGAGTTACTGAAAAAAGAAAAAAAAATTCATCTAGATCATCAGAGTCTTCTGTGCAGCCTTAGGATTCCTTTCCTGCTGTCTGCTCAGGGTTAAGATGGAAAATCATAATGGATAAGGTAGGAGGAGAGAAAAAGTGAGCTGGGAAATGGACAAGAATAATCAGAAGGAACAAAAGGATAATTAACATTATTATTTGTCATAATCCAGACAACTATATTTCTTGAAACTATATTTCTTGAAGTAATTGGACGATTTATATCCAAGAATTTATATTCAGTTAGTATGAATTGCACATAAAATGAGAAAATTTTTTTGGATTACCTGATTGTTTTGAAATAAATATTCTAGAGATACACCTATTATTCCAAGAAAAATCAGAGTGGGATTTTCTAAAGATTTATCTAGGAAGTCGACCATAAGGATATATTCTCTCTTTGATTTCACTAAATGCTTTTTGAAAAATAGCATGAAACACTGTACATAGAGAATGTTTTGTGTTTCTTGCAAGTCACCTTTCATTATTTTTTTTTTAGAGAAGCCAGTACCAGAAACACAAATAAGACATAGGTGTCTTAGGAAAAAGACAGTCAAGGCAGTAGTACTACTATCATCTCTTTTATAGAGCTAATAGTGAGATAAGCGTCCATTTTAGCAAGACAGGAATAAACAAGTGCACATCAAACTCATCAATGTTACATATAAATACTGGCAGAAGAATTTGGGGAAATCAAAACCCATAAGACAGTCATAATAGAATAACTCACTTTGTTCTCTAATTCACATCATCTTGGAAGCGTCTCAATACTCTTTTATTATCTGTAGATGACATTCCTACTTTAGACCAAGATAATAAATTTAAACATTTTACTGATTAATTGGTTAAGAGTGGAAGGAAATATGGAAAAGGACATAGTAATGAAGGTTTTTGTTTGAATGTTTGTTTTTTTAAGTCTGACATTGTGAAAGACTTTGATTTGATTATAGAGGGTTTCCCTGACTTTGAAATTTGCTGAATTCTGCTCCATCTCATGCAACCTGTACAATCTTAAACTGATAACAACATAAAGCAAACTTCCTTCTGTAGGTAGTATTAGAAATAAACATGCATAATCATCCAGACACTCAGAGCTCATACAACCAAATCAAATTTTCTGAAGCCCACTGTGGATTGCTGTAACAAAGTGGTGGTAGGTACCTCTGAACCTTGCCAGCATTCCTGAACATAGAGCAGAACTCTGACAAAGCAAATGGAATGAATGGTACTGAGTACTCCAAGATTAGTTTTTGACCTGTTTTATGGCCTCAGTTTAAAATCATACCCAAAGGCTCTAACATCTTTGTGGAAGCCACTTGAAAGTTTCTTGTTTATAGTGAATTCTGACATGACTTCTTTCTGGCATTAATGCATAATTTCATCTCAGAATAATGCATTTGGTATAGAATTACCCGGGAAATGTCAAAGCTACTTGAAATGACTCTCTTTATAGCAGAGATTTCTCCCTATGAAATTTCCATAAGCAGCCAAAATCAGTCAAATGCTTGGGATAAAAAATAATAATAATTTAAAAATCCTGAAAAACAGTGCAAAGGTGTTGGAACCCACCTTTTACAGTTAGCAGATAATGCCAATCAGTGGCAATCAGTTCCTGTGAGCCTCTGGGAGAAATTAGCACTATTAAGATGAATCTTACCTATCTATTTGCACATTTTGAGCTTCCTGTCAGCAGTCTGGATTTTTAATTTTAAAGAATTAACAAATGCTCAACACTTTTTAAATGATCCTAGGATGAGCCTTAATCTACGAGAAGAGCATGTAGCTTCTTGCTATAGTTATTTCAAATGTCCAGACCATCCGAGAGATTATATTGTCTCTTTTATGTTCTAGCATCTCATTTTTTCTGCACATAAACATGCATGCAGATAGACGCAAAATTGACTGTTTCATTAAAACAATTAATTGAAACTAAATGACAAAGATAGTAATTCCATTGTTGTTACAGGGAAATATGGGTCACTTTGGCCAGCAGATTCAATTTTAATTTCTGACCCAATTCAAAAATACTTTACTGAGAATGACTGTTATTTGTTGATTTGTAATCAAAGATGATATGTCTTTCAATTAATTAATTATGAAGGATATTTCTATTCTAGGTCCTGCAATGTAAGAATAAATATCATCTTCAGTGATGTATTAATAATCAATTGCAGAACATTTATTGATTCATTACTTTCATTTAATGACTTGAAAATATTTGAAACACTTAAAGCATTAGTGATATCCCATCACTAATGTGTGTATGGTGTCACCACCATACTCAAATTTCTAATGTTTTTTAAGGAAAGGAACTTGAAACTTGCAATAAATATTTATATAGAAACTTGGGGAAAATATTTTTATAAGGTTTAATAAGTAGCTGGGTGTGTTTTCAAGGTTAAATAGCTGACAGGATTATACAATGGAAAGATCTTTTTAATTTTATATTTATTTTACAACAGATTACTTAAACTATCTCAAAGACAAAATATGCTTAATAAATTTTCAAGTATAAAGGGGCACTGTCATTCAAATAATTTTGCATTTCATGCATGTCTTGAGGGAATGTGTTCTAACTGATTAAGTGAAAATGCTGACATGAGAAATAAAGTTATGTGAAGTTTACAATGGCATTATTTTTCACTTCCACTTTCTGTACAGTGAGGGTGTCTAGTTATGATCACATTAACAATAATTTTCCTGGGTATACCCATTGCTTCCTCTTAAAAAACATTCTATAATCATTTATACTTTATTGACATAAAACACCATTACTTAATAGTGCTAAGTACATTTGTCTATAGATGGGTAGAAGTAGTCAGAACAACCAACAATGACAATTGTTATTAGGAACATTAAGAAAAGTTTTAGATTTTGTTGTTGTTGTTTTTCTTTTTTAATTCTTTTAATTTCACTGCTAAAATTAATGGAAAAATCATGTCTTACAAAAGTGGATGGTAGGATCAAAGTTTCAGATCATTATTTTCTTGAAGACTAGTCAATAAATAGTAACGGAAAAATTAAATATTGAAATACCTGTATAACATTTTGTTTTTGTTTTGTTTTGTATTTCTTGGATAATAATAATAATAATGCTAACTAAAGCAAAAAAAAAGAAAGTTATACTTTTATAATTTTTTTCTCTTCGCTCCTTAAAAAATATATCATTACTAATATGCCTGCTTAGATCACTGTTCTAGTCATTATTAGTTCCTGTTTCTTTTCATAGGAAAATTTGTTTCTTGTGTATAATTTTCAAGTTCAGTTTTTCCTTTACTAGAACTTCTTACAAACTTTCATGGTTTTATGCCTTCTGTTGGACCTGAGGCACTGTATGTGATCTCATCAGATTTTATTTCTCCTTTATCAAACCAAATGATGTCTCAGACTCATCTTTTAATCTGCTTTTTTTGAAGCCTAGAAGATAGAGTAGAAGGTGAGGAAGTAAGTCAAGAGTCAGCTACAATTGCCTATCCCTCATAGCTAGTTTTCCCTCAAGAGTGAGGTTGTGAATAGGATTCCAGTCCTAAAATAGTACTTGATATTGCCACATTACTTTTCCTAGAAATATTTCAAAAGCTGCATTCACCAGCGGTAGCTGGTGAAAGATTTCACTAGCCATAGAGTTGCTCATAAGTCTTCAGTGGCATCTCTAAAGTTTGCATTAACAAAAAGTCTGTAATGGGAAGAAATGGTACTGTGTCCAGTTGAAGCCACAGCAACAGTCACTGTAGGTCAAGAACAACACCTGGATTACCATTTGCACAAGAAACCATGGTTTAAAAACTGAAATCTTTGTAGGCAGCTAAGCAGTACTTATTTCAGTACCACTGACTGTCTTCAGTAGCACTTCAACCAACAGCATCTTGTAATTTTTAGTGAGTCTGAGGACAATATTTTAAAAGGGGGTTGGTTTTGTTTTTTGTTTCTTTTGATCAACATCACATGTATATGTTCATGAATATATACAATTTAAAAAGTAATCTATTTAAAACAAAATTTGATCTTGTTAGTCACATTTATGTCTAAAACACTGTTCATTTACTTTTTATTTAAATAAAAATTAGGTATTACTAAAATAATAACAAACAGAAATACAATTATATCAGCATATTCTGTACCTATATTATCATTCCTTACAACTGCAAAACTCAGAATTCACATTTTTAATACAAAATTGCAGCTTATCTGCAGTGTAGTGAAACTTCTCTTGAAACTTCTATTCGTCGCTGGTTTGGATTTATCTAAGCATATGGATTGGCAAGAATTTATCTATAAGGAAAGAAAATGTTTTCTACTGGACTTATATGAGGTTGAAGAACAAAACAGAGAGATAAAAATGAAGGAAAGGTTCATACATATATATATATATGTATATATATACACATGTATATAATTTAAATTGTTTAGCCCAAGCTTTCCAGAGCTGTGAGCTCAGGCCAGGACTGTGCCCCATCAGGGCCTGGAAACCTCTGAGGCTGGAGCCACACAGACTCATCTGCTCACCTGCCTGGTTGTTGCCCCTGAGGAAAGTGTTACCTTTGGTCCTCCTGTCTTTGCTGTGAGGAGGTAGCATCTGGAGGAGTGGATTAATAGCACTGTAAATTGCAAGAATAAGATGTACTGAAGGTAGGAGCCCTGTGCTCCTTTTCAGTTTGGCTCCTAACGCATCATAGGAGCAGGCCCCAAAAGCTTTACACAGTGAAAATATGGGATCCAATGGAAACAATTTTGCCTCATTCTTCAGAATCAGCATAGAACTAGAGCAAAGTCTTGACCTAAATGTTATACTGTCATCTAGAGTAGTGGCCAACAGCTGTCTTCAAGGACAGTATCTCCTGTCTTTCAATAATAAAAACAATATAATTAATATGTAAAAGAATTATGTTATAATGTTGCACATTATGAACAGATGTGAAAGACTTAATATGTTAGATTAAAAAAGCTAATTGAATTGAAATTTATGACCAGGTGGCCACTTTCACAACAACTTATAAAACACTTTCCATTGTATTTGCAAGGTATAGACTAAAATTCCACAGAATATTTATATTGGATTAATGAACAAAAGTATATAATGTGATCAACATTATCAAGCAAAAGGAAGATGTACGAAGTTTATTATTCATGAAAAAGATAAGTTTAGTTATGAAATCTTTTCTAATTCTGCGAGTAAGCAGACTTCTGAGTTTTTGACCTTTTAACATTACTTTAGCCATGCTATTTAAATTCGTGTTTAATTGCAAAACACATTTTGTCAATATCAGAAAGTTTCAGGTCATTAAGTTTTAATTAATAGCATGGACTGATTAACAATGGTTGAATACCATCAAAGTGACTTCTTCAATCTACTTACCATGTATCAACCACTGTAATTATTATTTTTATTTAAAGAAATCTAGTGCATTTAAGCAATATAACTTTACCACTAATACATATTCATAATATTACTTTTAAAATATGGATGGTGTTTATTAATGATTTTCATAGAAGTAGTGGCTATCCACAGTAATAAAACTTAAACATAAAACAGCATTGAAGACAATTTACTACAAAAAAAAATAATAATCAAATGAATAGTGATGTATAGCTTTGTAATTAAAAAAAAAATCAAAATAAGCAATGATGAAGTGAAGTGAAATATAATAAATAATTCCTGTGATTTTAACATAGTGTTATACTAAATTATTTAATATTTACAGGCCTATGAATCAGTGAGAAAGTATGGTCCCATACCTCTAAAAATATATTGATAGTTTGGAAAAGTTTTGCACACAAAACTGTTGTCATATACTGAACTTTGAACATATAATTTCACAGATCAATCGCAATATTTGTGTGCTTAATTCTCAAAAGAAATCTAATAACTATTTCAAAGTTTGACACACTAAGAAATGTGTTCAGAATTCAGCTTAAGAACTACACAGACCCTAACTATTCGCAGTGCCACGAAAAAGGGAAAAAAATTATGCTCATCTGGACTATTACACTAGGGTTCTCTCTCTCTCTCTTTTCTTTTTTTTCTTTTTTTTTTTCTTTTTCTTTTTTTCCATTGTTGTTGTTGTTGTTATTCTGCATTGTTTTGGTTTGGTTTTGACATAGTTTCATTATTGACAGAAGAGTGCTAAAATTATATACAAATAACAAATTCTAGCATTCAATTATTTTTTAAAAGTGAAAATATCCACTAATTTCAATAATTGGTGTATCATCTGGGAGAATTATATGTGTCATTTTAGAAGTTTCCATTTCATGGTCACTATCAGTGAAAGATTAAAAGATGATCATTACTAATGAAAGATTACAGAACACATGACAGAACACATACAATATATTATACTTTTATATTATTGTAGTTTTTAAATACTTACGGATGTTATATTTCTATGGGGATAATCAAACCTTTGTTTAAGAGTAAAGGCCATTACTTCTGTCATGTTTTTCTGAATCTATTGTACATTATATATCTCAGTCTAACAAATTCTACCTCTGAAGAGTCTGTCTGTATATTACCAATCTGTTACATAATTACATTGTAATTTATATATTTTTTTTCTAATTTCAGTGGTAATGGCTGTTGTATAAAATATTTGCTCTTAGTTAGAACATTTGTGGAAGCTCTTTACTGCCTAGTATGTTAATAGAGAGGTAATATTATAATTTTATAGCTAGCTAAAAACAACAATAAATGTCACCTTTATTTTGAGACTCTTTTTTCTCTCTGCTCAAGTAATGAGAATAAAGTAGTCTGTTAAATTTATATAAAATCTGTTTATAGGAAAACAAGTCTTTATAGAATACTTGACTTAGTTTGGTGAGCAATTAACATTTTTGGCTTAATGTAGGATAAATTCGGTATTCCAATAAACTGAGTTATTTAATTGCTCAGTTCTGGGGTGTAATCTAGGGAAGGGAAAACAACTATCATGGTAATGAATAATTTTTATTGAAACCATTTATTAAAATTCATACCCAGAGTAAGAGTGTACATCTCTTTTTATAATTGTGTTCCCTGCATCATAGCATACTACAAACAACAAAATAATCTGAGTTCTCATTTAGAGCTATGATTGAAAAATACTGGATTCGATGATTAGGAATTCACAACTTTAAGCTATTTGAGATTTCTTGGTAATATAAATGCAGGAAAAATAAAATACATCTTTTCTTGAAATAAATTCCTTGCCATTTAACAGATGAAGTAAAATGCAAAAGGAATAATACCATAAATATATATATATATATATATATTTATAAAAGGTTTAGTATACTTAGGGTTCTGTTCTTATATTTTATTACCAGCAATAATGTGTCACTTTTTATTACTGGCAGTTCTAGTAATAGTTCCAGTTCCACTTCTTCCACCACCATACCTTGCAGAAACATCGTAATAAGAGACAGCATAAGATATGAGACATTGCTGAGAATGTCTTGTGAGACAGAGCTTATTCTTGGATATAACAGAGGAAATAACAAGGTAGTAAAAGAAAGGTAAGAATATGAAATGGTTCCTAGTGGTCAATATTTTAAAAATCCCCAAGGCTATACCTAAATATGAGCTGTATGAACACTGATCTCTTTGTTCAGTGTCCCTCTGAGGCTCGGCTGTGTAAGGTCAGTCTCATGCGGTATGCTGGTGTATCAGGAGAAAACAAGCAACTCTGGGTGAACAGGACACTTGCAATGCAGCCAACTGCTGAAGGTTCATGGCACACGATGAGGATGTGGATGGACTAAGCGGCTGAGGATAGATCCGTTGAGCATGCGCTGACTAAACATTCCTTTAGCAGCATCTGTGAAGAGTTAAACACAGGGCCGAATGCAAACAAAGAACAGCACAATCTCTTTCCCAGTGCAGGACACTGGATGTTTATTGATGGTGGAGTCCTACGGGTATCACAGCTGCCTGTGGTTAAAATGGCTCAGAGAAGGACATATGAAAACCAGCCCAGTGAAATCCTCCCTGTTCTTCTGGGCTCCCACTGGGAAGTTGCAAGGAAAAGAGTTTGTCTTGCATTGAATTTCTTTGCTGGAGCTCATCCAGAAGTGTAGGTAGGCACTCTCTGAATCCAGGAATTGCAGCTTAGAACAAATACTGATCATGCATTTTATTCACTAACATTTGACACTAAATGCTGAACTAATATTTTATTGGAATTCATATTTACTTCATCCTGTTTAAGGATGCTAACCATATGTACATTGAAATAATAATAAAAGCTATTATTAAGCACATTTTACTGCTGTTGTTGCTGTTTCTAATTTGATTCCTCCTTCCCCCAAAACATGATCTACTTTTGACAGAAATTCTGGGAGCAAAGGGAAGAGTGTATTTAGGCTGAATGTGTGTGGGGTATGTGAGAGGCATGTGTAGGCATTTATGGTGATTTTCATGTTGAAACAAGATCTAGTTTCAGGAGTACTTTTCTAACAGAGAAGCAGCCAACTTTGAGTAACAACTTTGAGTATACGTACCAATATTCTGTCATGTTTACATTGTGAGCCCTCTTCTGGATCTGTCACATCTTTCAGATACAACTTAGATTATAAATGTTCAAGGACTTCATGTTTGTGGGTAATTAGACAAAACAAGCTAGCAGAATGCTCAAAATATCTGATTACGTTACATTTCTAGTCCTCATTTTTTTTTAATCCATATCAGATTATTTTTATGTGCTATTATGTATCTGACTTCATTGGCAGGTAACTGAATAAGAGCATCATCTGACTATACATCTCCATTGTTGATCTTTAAAATTTTACCTTAGTTTATTAAATCTTGTTGATGTGATGTTCAAGAAACATTGAAGAACAAGACTGCATGTAAGAAAGGTTTGCTTTCAAAGCATACCACAGTTGGTGGTTCAATTTAATTTTGGATTCATGAAGATCTAATTTTCTTTTTAATCACGCTAACCTTTTGATGTCAATACTGTCTTGTGGTAGTGTTCTGCAAATGAATGATATGTTAGGCTGGTATGCTGCTTTGACATGAAAACCTGTATGCTGCAATAGATCTCTACCTAAGCATGAGAAAGTCAACTCTGCAGCTATTGCTCTTCATATAACACAAAAACAAAAAACTAAAAACAAAAACAAACTAAAAAAAAAAAGGGAGGGGGGAGAGGGCTGGTGATTCTTCAAGCAATATGATAATATGTTCCAGATAAAGAGAGCAAGATTAACACTTAAAAAGGCATTCAACAATATCTTCAATTAATAGAAATACAACTGCCAGACTTTAATGCATAACAACATCAATGTTGGTGATCATTATCACATCAGCAGTGATAATTAACAGCAATAACAAATATATGATTTTTTTTCCCCTTAGTGATAAATCTTTTACAAGATAGATTGCAATCTCTCTCCCTCTTACTAATTTTCTCTTTTGTAGCATGATATGTAGAATGCATAAACTCTATTTAGAGAGATAATTTGCTGCAAAAATTTTTGGAACATGAAAGGTTACTTATACACATAAAGTCAATCAGTAAAGCAGAAAATATCTGCTTGAATGAGGTAATGGGTTTTTTGTTTATTTTTGCTGTTGGTTGGTTGTTTTTTAATGTATAATTTCATATTCTCTGCAGTACAGGAGGAAGTAAATAGTGTAAGAAGCAGTAAAACTCATTACGGATTATTACTGCAATGTTGACCTTGGTGTTTTTCAAAACATCTGCCCATATAAAAATAAAATAAATAAATAAATAAATAATAATAAAAATATAAATAAATAAATGAACTGTTCAGATTAGGAAACAAATGCTCAAGAAATACCTAGAGACCAGCATCAGACCCAGCCACTGGCAATTTCACATTCATAGCTCTTTAGCTTGTTTCAGTCAGTAGAAGTTGAGGATTTTACAGCGAAGATGTTAACAAACCCAAACTTCCTACTAAAAACCCAAACTATTACAAATCATATCATTATCTAAGAAAAGAAGGAACATTGCAAATCATTAAAATTAAATTAAAATACTTTAAAAATATTTTAACTATAATATTGCATAACAAATAATCCCTAGACTTGAAAAAAGTTCTTACAAGAAAGCAGTTTGTTTTCCTGCTGCTTATAACCATTTGAATGGGTAAATGATTGGATGTATTCTCAAATGGTGAGTTGTGCTTATGTTATGTGCTTGTGTCAAATGACTTGGAGGGCTTATGTCAACCAGAAAAAAAAAGCAAACAAATGAACAAACAAAAACTAGTGTCAGGGTGGTTGAGGTTACAGTATTTCCCCTGTCCTCAGGCAGAGGTTAAAAAAAAAAAAAAAAAAAAAAAGCCAAAACAAATGTGATATGACTTTTAGGGAAAATCTAATGGGAACCTTTGTATTTTACTTTATTTTTATTTAATTGGAAACTCCCACATTTCAAAAGTGGATAGAAGGACCTTATTTAACAATTGGTCTATCTTGGTAAGTTGGTAACAACTATATATCTCACATGCCTCATGTTAGCCTTCAATGCTTCACCACCATGTGAAAGGAAATAAGTTTTTCAGTGAAGAAAGTCTGCAGGAGAACTGCAGACTCCAATCTGTCTCCTACGTCACTGTATACCTATGTTTAATTGTCTGAATCTTTCACTAGATGTCTACATAAAAAGTGTTTGTCTAAGACATCATTATATCTAATGTTGATGCAGTTGTTGATAAAATGTAGATCTGCTGTAAGGTGCTGTGTACAGATCTCTAAGCTCCACTGGTCTGACCAAAGGGACACTGCATATAATAGGTACTTAAATATGTGGTACATGCACAAGTACCTGTATGTAGACATTTAAGATTCTTAATTTGTGAGTTGAATCCTACCTGATATCTTATGCAAAATTACATAAAGTATTGTTTATATTAGAACATGAAAATTAAGATTTCAATAAGTCAGGAATAAAAGAATGAATGTATAAGCAAATCACCATACATAAAAGACATATCCATCAACTTATTAGAAGCAGAGTGACTTGATTTTATTTTATTATTTGAATGCAAAATTCAGATAATGTTTGCGGACTTGATATGGATTTTAAAAAATATATATATATTTACATCAACATTATATTGAGTCAACATACCAACTTTATATAAGTATGAGCTCCAATCCAATACTAGATGATCTCTGATTTTTATGTGAAGGGTGCAACAGTTCTTATTTACAATGATAGATTTTTCTGAATGTTCTATTTTCTCAACGGCTTGTCACAACTGAACAAAAATAGAAGAATATAATGATGCTTGTGAAAAATGATGTTTAAATTTCTGGGGCTTGGGAAATACACATTGAGAGACCCCAATGAACTCGATGAAAAGTTCACATGAAATACAGGAGGATTAAGTGAATGTTTTGGAGCTACTCAGTACAGACTCCCCATTTGAGATATCTTGAAACAGGTAAAGTTCTGAGGCATCTCCTGTCACAGTCAGATTACAGAGTAAATGAATGATTCTTACTTAGGTCTCATCTATACCCCAGATGTCTGCTCTAGTCAGAAGATCATAGAGTCATATAATAATAGAATCATTAAGGTTGGAAAAGACCTTCAAGATCACCTGGTCCAACCATCACCCTACCTATGTCACCCACAAAACCATGTCCAACCTTTGCTTGAACACCCCCAGGGAAGGTGACTCCACCCATTCCAATGCCTGACTACTGTTTCTGAGAAGAAATGTCCCCTAATTTCTAACCTAAACCAGGGTTAAACCCCAGAGGATGATAAACCATGGATCAGAACGAATATACCTGTGCAAGATAAAAAAAAATCTATTTAAATTGCACCAAAACCTTTTATGTTATAGATAGGCAAAGTACAATTACATTTTACCAATTTATCATTTTTTCATTAATAATGTATCTTTCTTGTGGGTACTTCCTCTCTCCTTTTGTTTGCTGTTATACTCCATAAAACCAATGTTAACTGAATGAAAGGAAGAGGGGTCAACATTTGTCACAAGGCTGAAGGAAATAGAATCATTTCATAGAATCATAGAAATAGAAATAGACTTGTATATCACAAATGAAAGTCTGTGTTTGCGGCTACCTTAGATTTCTGGGGTGAAAACAGCTAAGTTTCAGTTTCCCACTGAGCACCAAAACAGTGACTGTTGAAATAGGCATTGGAACTACAGTGGACAGTCAAAGTGGCAAAGTGGCAAAAATTGTCTGGACTCTTCCTGGTTCCACCTGGTCTGTTGGACACCTACAAATCATGTTCAAAGGACAATATTTGCAGCAGCAGTAGCTCTTTGCTTCCCTGATTGACTCATTGCTCATTAGCTTTATCTTTAGTTATACTTTTCCTTTCTTATACTGTGCAGGCCTAGTGAATCCAAGTTAATATGGCTTCAGGCTTCGTGCAGTACTTACATACATTTTGTGGTAGATTTATTAAGATACAAGAAGATGGGTCTCAAGGGCAGCATGTATAAACCTGGGCAAGTCTCTTTTACAGATTTCCTTTCAATGTTATCATTTTAAAGGATGATTTTCAATATCCAGTCATAAATTTTCAGAAGACTGTTTCATTAGAAAATAAGAATTAGGGCAAATATGGGATTTTGGCAACCAGTTATACAATATATAATAGTGGCATTGTCTTATGTTAGTTTTAAAGATCATAAATTTGCAGGACAGCATGTATATGGAAAAACAGAGTCAGGGAGTTTCATGTGTGGATGTAGTAGTATTACCAGCTGTTTTACAGCTGTTTTTGTTTTCAATATTACCGTGTCCTGATGTTGCTATAAAAATGACATGGATTTTCTTTTAGTCTTTTTTTTTGCTGTTCAGAATATCTTTTCTTATTGAATAACTGGCTGTTTTATTGTCACCATTCCATTCTTTTCCTGCTCTTGTTCTTAAAAGCAAACAAAATTCCACATGCCAGTGAAAGATTTTTAAAACCACACAATTTAGTGTTTAAATTTAGAAACATAAAATAGAGAGAAGTCTCCATAAAAAATCTTTGTTTAAAAGTTCAGCTATCATTTTCTGAGAACTTCTTTAACTGAAATACCCATAGTGTTCTAACCATTCTTTTTAGGTTTATGCGGTACCTTTTTTTTTTTCAAAATATTACAGGGACTCAGGAGGAGTTCAATGCTCAGTTCCTGCACAAGAACCTTATTTAATTATTGTAAGCCACAGATATCCATATTAAACAAACAAACAAAAAATCAAAACCTTTAAAAAAAAACATAATTTGGATGAATTTATGAAGAGAGATACTAAATTTGCAACAATTTATTCTAGTCTACTGTAGAATTTTTACTTTGTCTAGAGAACAATAGAAGTGCTAAAAGCCTGTGTTGCAAAAACATGACTGCAGGTGCAGGTTGAGCGTGAAATGAAGTTTTACATATGTGTTCTTTCAATTATAAGAAATATGTGAACTTGTAATAGACAATATATCCAAATTACTTTGTAATAAAAATGGATTGATACAAAAGTTTAATGACAAGGTATGAATTTTAATTGCTGTATTTTTAGTATGGTATTGTTGTATTTTTAGGACAGTCAGTCCTGAATATAATTATATGAAGAAAAAAAAAGTCTGCCTTTTTGAATAAGGATTATTTTTCTGACCTTGTTTGGCACTTGTTGGAAGTTTTATTCCTGAAGTAGGTGTTTTCTTCTACAAACAGAGAAAAGTATTTTACCACAGAGACTCAAGGTTATTTGAAGTACTCGGAATTTTTTGTTTGTGTCATGAAATGAAAATGGTTCTGAAACTAGAATATCACCTTGAAATGGTGAATACACTAACTTGTTAATACCCATCTTCAAGAGCTGGTCAAAGTGCACAAGAAGAGTGTGTCAGAGCAAGAGAAATCCCCAAGGAAAATTTTAGCCAACTCAGATTTCTAAACCCTAAAATCTCCTCAGGTCAATAATAGCACTGTACCTTTTGCAAACAGCCCACTCCCCACTGACCCACAGGAACAACAGGCGTGCAACAGGCAAGATGGCTAATTCAGTTCCACATCTTCCATTAATTTACTAGGAGAGCAAAGCAAAATACATTAACTGTTATTCTAATATAGCAACGAGTAGAGAAAATTATATAGTACTTCTTTAAGAACTCAGATATGCAGTTGAAAAATCAACCCTAAATATGCTACTGACTCATGTCTATAGAAATCAGCAATAATAACATTTCTCTGCCTCAGTTTCCCTATGTTTACAGTGAGGAATATGGTCTGTATTTATTTCTCCATAAAACTGTTGTAATGACGGCTGGTAATCATAGACCACAAAGAGCTACAGGACTGTGAAAATGCAAAGTTTTTGTTCTTATTCTTATGTTATTTATTGTATTGTTCTCTTATCCTCCCCTCTATTAAATATCAAATACAATTTATACAATAAATATATTATTGCCATGATCCATGTTGTTATAACTTTAAAAGTCATAACAGAGTTCTTACTTGCTTCAAAAATACATATGGTTAAATAAATTTAAACTTTTAAAATTGTTATCATTACTATTAAAGTGGGTGGGATGTATTTTCCCATCTGCTTTCTAGTTGTGAGCTAGCAGAGAAGTGTCCTGGGGCTTACTCCTGGAGTCAAAATATCCTTAACTATTAGCTTGAAAGCAGCACTAACTCTAAACTAAGACCGTCTTCTCCATTAAACCCCAGAGCTCCCTTTATTCTCAAGATTAAACAGAATCTCCTTTCTACTGGGACTAACAATTCCTTTTTATTTAAAGACCAATGAAATTCAAACACTATATATATATCAGGCAAAACCAAGTAACGCAGGCTTATTTGTATGTTTATAGCCTCATATAAAGTTATAGTTCTGCACAATTTTTAATTAGTTCTACTATTAAACCTCTTTATAGAAGAAACAATTTAGTGAAGAGAACAATATTTAGCATTTAATAACAATTATAATCTTTAGCAATGATAGCAACTATCTGACATTTTTCAGCTTGCCTTCAGTTTACTTCAAAGGAAAAAGTCAGTAAGCACAATTTGGAAATATCAGATGTCACACAACTTTATCCCCAACTTTAGACTAGATAGCTAGAAAGGTTTCTGCCTTTAGCTGATTATTTTCTGTGCAAACAAAGTGAAAACAGAGAAAAACGAAGAATGAAAAGTAACATCATAAGGCTGAAAGATGGCCTCTTTTCTTTTTAGCTTTCTCTTCTATGTGGGACCAGAGGGCTGCAGAAGGCTATATGCTGGCCTTCAGTCTGTGGAAAGTAACAACTGCATTTGACAGCAGTCTTTCAAGCCCCAAAAGGTTTTGCCAAACCATGCTCTTTTGCTATATTTGCTGAAATCCTTCCTCTGATTCAGAAAAGTTCCTTACCTCACACTTTCCAGATCACAAATTGGTAGGGAAGAGAGATCATTAAATCTGGCACGTGCAGATAATTATTGACAACATATGTCAAGAGAATCAGACATTCACACTAATATGCATTTTTTTATTAACTCTATATGACTGCATTAAAGAATACCAACAATCTGGCTCATAGACCTCATTCCAGGCAAATTTGTGTGTAGTTTGTTGTGTACATATCAGTCAGCCACAAGTCTCAGATTATTCATTTCACCAAATTAGTCTAGGATCTTCTATATTTACAGTAAAACAAAACAAAACAAAACAAAAAGCAACAACAGTGATTTCAGTTCTTTATAAATGCATTAGATTTTCTTTCTTACTCACTGATTTCCAAACTATTTATTAAGACTGATCATGGTAACTTTTTCTACACATATTTGTGTGATACAAGTTTGTGTGTTTTGTTTTGTGGGGTTTTGCTTGTTTATTTAGTTGGTTTTTGGTATGCAACATATCACTGCTACTTAAATTTTCTGTCTTTTGAAATTAAAATAATATGTAACCAGCAGCTAATAACTGATCAGCATCTTCAGCTTATTTGTTAGGAAGTAGTAGCCCTCCTTTCTTTGACCTAAAGGCATCCTCTCAAAAAGAGCTCTTACTTAAAAAGATCATAACGGAGAAAAAAACATTAGAGTTGACTGTAGTTAATTATACATTTAGTAGCAAAGATCTCTTGCATATGACAGTTAGGCAGGAGAATCCACAACAGATATCCCTGCAGATTTATTCCCCAAATTGGTGAAACAATGGAAAGTCTCTTGTGACCACACAGAGATTTGGGCTCAACTCCAAATGAGAAAATTCCTTTCAATAAGTGCACACGGCATCCATATCAAGCTGATTACATGTCGTTGAATTTAGGTGCTTGCTTTAAGTTGCTAGCTCAAAATTTCTGGTGTCACAAAAAAAAAAAAAAAAAAAAAAAAAAACTGAGAAGAAGGGGACTAGGGGTTCTAAGTTAAAATGAACAGGATAGTGGCAAGACTGCACAGGAGAGGAAACTGCTGTGCCAGTGAGCATCTCACAGGGACTTCTCCAGTATCAGCTTTGATTAATGCTGCAGTCCACAATCCTTGTATAAAAGCTGAGTCCTGATAGAGATTGCTAATAGCATAATGCCGTCCTTTTTTGTTTTGACTCAAAGGAATACATCATAAATGAAATGAATGACATCAAAGACTGGAGTAATAGAAATAGGTTGAAGTGTAATAGTTTAAAAGTCAAGACCATAAATGTGGGGTTATTTAATGAAACCTCTAATTATAAATTAGGAGCTTATCAGAGTAAGCTCCAGTAAATCAGAGCTGGACCTCAGGGTAATCCCAGAAATACTGTCAGGCACAATTTTTGCAGCCATGGGAAAGACAAATATTTAACTATAATTTATCAGAGACAACAACAGAGCAAGGGTCTATCTGTACCTACTAATCAGGCACAGGAAAGCCTCACCTGAAATACAATACCCTTGCTTAGGAAGCACGATTTCAAATGGGAATAACTGCAGAGAAGGGCTGCAAAATTGATGACTGGGAGACAGAATCTTTGATACGAGGTGCCTCTGAAAAGGATTGTTTCATTTATCCCAATCAACTGAAGGCTGAGAAGATATTGTTTTGTGTAGGTAGAACAGTGCATGTAAACTCAAGGGAAAAAAAAAAAAAAAGGAAACAAAATGCATTCTGGGCAATTGAGCAAATGCATCTACAATGGCTCAGAATAAATTTTGATAGGAAATTAGACCCTGGGGTTCTAGAAAAAAACTGACTATTCTCTCAGTACTGGAGCTGGCACCTGCTAGGATGGCATTTGTTTGTCTCTTGTGACCAGCAGGAAACTGAGTGCTTTGGGAAAGTTTGGGCTCAGCCATTTTCTTCTAAGTGTGGGAACGAGGAGGTGGTGAATTCACTCACAGATGACAAAGTCAGTATGGTATACATCTCTTGGGATGATTACTCTTATGTTTTAATAGTGATCAAGAAGAAAGGTTGGAGAAGATCAGGCAGATTAAGACTGAAATTTATTTTAGAATTCCTTCAAATATCAAATATATATCAATTTCACAATATTTTGCAAGCTGGTGATACTTCACTGCTCCACTGTGTTCAGAAATCCTCCAGTTAAACATCTGCTACCATAATGGTAACATACTGATTTCCCAAATCCCAGAGATTCAAGACAGCAGATGGAGACTTCATTTCAGCAGATGAGATCTCTCTACCTATCACTGCCCTTTTCATCTATCAAGACTTATAACTGCACTGAAAATATGCTGATTTTTTTTTAAATTTTTATGCCCCAAACTCTTCAATACTGAGTTTAGTTTCCAGTTGAACAGCTACTTCTATAAATAAAAATTATGAAGTAATATTTAATTCCATCACTTCAGCGGTCATTTCATCCTTTTATCTATGACAAAATCAAAGACATAAATTTGCAGAAATACACAGTTGTTCATATTAATATATATATATTATGAAATAACTGTCTTTAAATACATAAAAAAGAGGAAAAAATCACTCAATTTTTTATGAAAATTTACTTTGTTAGTGTCAAGGTGGCTTCTTCCAGCAAAATGTTTGACAAGAAGAAAATGTGCAATACTGAAAGATGATCACAGGCCTGTTGATAGCCTGAGTTACCTGTATGGAAAAGTAAATAGTCTCCACAAAGTGAAAATTTGAGGGGGGGGAGGGGGGGGGGGGTTGGATTACTGAAGGTTCAGTAATATCATTATGGTAAAATAAGTCACCAGCGTGGTTCCCTTTTATATTTTATTTTTAGCTAGTGATTTGACTTATCAATGAGAGCTTAATTCCTGAGACTTAAAAGTCAATGTCCAAAAATATCATTTGAAATTTTTGAGTCTCCACTATAACTATCTTCTAAGTTTTCTTGCCTAGCACAGAAAATATGGAACAGCTATTAAACTGCTGTTCTCTTAATAAACATTAATTATAAGACAGCAGGTGATTAATCATTGCTAATGAGCTATAGATGACTTTTAATGGTCAGCTAATAGTGTCATGGGCCTTTAATACTGAAAATAATTAAAACTAATAACAGATTGTGTGGTGAATATGCATGATAAAAATGTGCTTATATTAGAAAAAGCAGCACCCAAATACGGAAGGAATATTTTACCCTGTTACACTTTAGCACAGTATTTAGGACATTCACAAGTGGTGAAGATCTGCATTGTCCCAGTTTTAAGGACCATTTGATACAAGACTTGGATTGGGGTTACAATTTACAGCTGTTGGTTTTCCTATCAAGGTTAAAATGCTAACAGGCATACTGCAATTATTCTCCCTGTTGCTTTTCCTGGCAGAAGAAATTTTTAATTACAGCAGAGAGAGTGAATCCTTAATAGAAAATAAACTTTCTCTGACACCTTTCTGTTTCTGAAACAACCTATAGACGATTACTAAGGAACTCTTTTGAAAACAGAGATGTGATTTGAAATCTCTCTCTGGGTGCAAAGAAAATGTAACCCTGGCCTTTTCCTTCCTAGATGGCACTAAGTATGGTACTGCTTTGATAGGTTCTGAATCTTCTGGTGGGAAAAGGGCAACGAATCATTAACAGAAACAGAGTTATGATCCAAAAAAGATCAAAAAAAAAAAAATGGTTTCAAGGCTACTACATTTACACGTAGAGCTTAGTGATATGGTTTAGTGGAGGACTTTTTAGTGTTAGGTCAGATGTTGGACTAGCTGATCTTGGAGGTCTCTTCCAACCTAGATGATTCTGTGATTCTGTGATTGCTCCGAATGAAAGGTTTTGTCTACACATCATGTCCTGTTGGTTCACTTCAACACCTTAGTTGCTAACTGACTGCTTTGAGCCACTCTGCCCACGTGCTCTGTGGTAGCCTGAAGATTTGCCAATACTGGTCAGTTCTTCCTGGCCCGATAGGCATGTAGAACAGCATGGTTTACATCTATAGGGCTAAATTTTCTCCTGAAACAGGTCTAAAATTTCCCCTCAAACAAGTCTTATCCATAGTGACTTGTTCCTTGAAAACATTATCTTCCAAACACTGTTTGGTATTGTTGGGAAAATACTAGCTGGCCAAACCCATGGCATGCTGTATGCTAGTAATGGAATAGCAGTTATAGGACAGGGCTTGAACCCATGTCCTTTCACTCTCTGCCACTTTGCTGTTATAGTCTTTGATGTCTGTTTTATGGATTAACATTACAGAGCCTGGGACAAGGACCTACAGGTTAGGCCTTATTATGCTGCTGTTAAAACAGTTTTTTTCAAGGAGCATCTTGAGCGTCTTCACCACTAGTTGCCAAATTAATAATTAATAATTCTACCATATAGAAAAACAATTTGCTGAAGATAAGAAAATTAAGGACAATTTGGAGAATAAATTGCTGGGATTTATTTATTTATTTTTAGCACAGCAGCCACTCATGAGTTTTTATATGTCAAAAACAAAAGGATATATTTACCAACGTGAGAACAGATGTGAATTCAATCTCTATGTGGTCTTGATTTTGAGATAATTTGCTTACTTTATACTGTCTTATTCTATTTTTTCAACACCTATCAACATGTTATATCTCTATGCCATGTATTAAATCCTGACCAGTCAAATGTTTACACAGATGAGCAGCTTTTAAAATGCTAGCAACCACAATTAAGCCAATGTGATTGCCCATGTGAATAGTTGCTTGCATTTGTAAGCTTTTCTGAGAACTCACACTAGATTGCAAGGTCTTTGCAGGTGATATAGTAACAGCGAAACTTGTAATTTTACACCAGAGCTGTTCCATTCACATCACTGGAGCTATTTCCACATTGCAGTAACATGAACAGAAAGGGCATGGTGATGGGCATTTTTCCGGCTGCTATACAAACAGACGATGTAATAGCTTTTTAATAAAAAACTCAGCCGTCTAGTCTAATTAAGCAATCACACAGAACACAGCAGAATTAATAATATTGATTTTTACTACTTCTTGATTTGCTTTTTAGATTTCCAAAAGATTCTTAATAATTGTAAATGAGCAACTTTCAAATGTCATAGAAAATAGGCAAAGCAGGGAAAGAGAGAACAAAGTTTGGGAGCAGAAATACAGGGAAGAAGGAGCAGGAGTTGATATTAAGAAACATATGAAAGAAAATCAGGTAAATAAACTGTGAGAAGAAAATGAAGAACATAAGAACAGGAAAGGGAAGAAGTAGAAAAATAGATGTCTAAGAATTATCTTCAAGTTGTCTTGATTGCATTTTTGCACTTTAAAAGAAAAAAAAAAATCAGTGGATTGTTTATACATTACTAGAATGAAACTAAAAATAAAAGGCAAATGTGAAATATACTTTTATATATATATATATATATATATATCACCACTATTCAAGTGACAGTGTTAAGTGTATGAAGAATACTTATAGCTGATGGCCTTAACATAA
Organism: Anser cygnoides; assembly: GCF_040182565.1. NCBI lineage: Eukaryota > Metazoa > Chordata > Aves > Anseriformes > Anatidae > Anser > Anser cygnoides. Next base: position 134,904,579 of record NC_089874.1, read on the forward strand.
AATAATGAAATAATAATATTATGAAATAATAATATTATTTCATTTTGAAAATAATTAAATAATAATATGCCTTGACAATGAGCTTAGCCCTTTCAATAACAAAAGATAGATATTTTTTTTAACTAAAAATGTACATAAAAGATAAAAAAATCACGCTTAATATTACCTTGGCAAAAGTGCTTTAGTGCTTTTTTCAGGCTGATGATCTAGCATTATGACTTTTTTTTCCCTTGGGCAGGGGATAGAGGGGGTGGTTAAAAATGGTTCCTTACAAGGACAGCTGGATCATTTGAAACTTTCTGAAAATTGTGGTGTTTTGGATGAGACGTCATATGAGCTTTCTGCCAGATTTCAGATGAGACATTAAACCAACCTTCTGACTGCTTGCAGTCATTAAAGAGCAGAAGATATTTTTTGGAAGAGCAGCACTGTAGAGGACCCGTTGTGCTGGCCAAATTCCAATGTGGAAAATTACATTCTGCCTACTGATGATCACCTCTTCTATTTCAAAAGACAAGTCCTGCTTTTTACATACTGTCCTAGATATTAGAGATGAGTATGACCTGGAACATAATGCTTAATCCATCAGTGCTTATCTACCTTGCTGAATTGTCACCCTGATCCATTTATTAACTTTGTTAAAGAAGTGTCCCATTTTTAATCAGTGGGATAGCAATTTAACTTCTGCATAAAACACAGGTAACATTAAATGTAACATTCAGATCACAACTTCAGAAGCTAATAATTCAGGAAACTGACATATTAGGTTTCTTTTATTAATAATATTTTTGTGTCAATATGCTTGTATGTTGTGGAGCACATGTAAGCACACAGGTATGATGCCCTTCCTTGAAACAGTTGAGTTCTTGTACAGATTTTGACACCTGCAAAAATCCTTCCATTCTGAACTTCAGGTATACAATTAGCATTATTACTAGTAACATAAGAACAAGTCTTACGAGGAGCGGCTGAGGGAGCTGGGCTTGTTCAGCCTGGAGAAGAGGAGGCTCAGGGGTGACCTTATCGCTCTCTACAGTTACCTTAAAGGAGGCTGTAGCGAGGTGGGGGTTGGTCTGTTCTCCTACGTGCCTGGTGACAGGACGAGGGGGAATGGGCGAAAGTTGCGACAGGGGAGTTTTAGGTTGGATGTTAGGAAGTACTTCTTTACCGAAAGGGTTATTAAGCATTGGAATGGGTTGCCCAGGGAGGTGGTGGAGTCACCATCCCTGGAGGTCTTTAAAAGACGTTTAGATGTAGAGCTTAGCGATATGGTTTAGTGGAGTACTTAGTGTTAGGTCGAAGGTTGGACTCGATGATCTTGAGGTCTCTTCCAACCTAGAAATCTGTGATACTGTGATACTGTGATAATAATAATAATTTATAAAGAGAAAGGATGAAAATTTTAAAAGCTTAAAATATTTAATTGGGTTTGGGCCAACACTAAAGCTGAAACAGATTTAGATTAATGTTGAACCTTTCCTCAAATACTTCAGTTGAGAAGGGAAGTGATTACAACTTGCTTGAGTCTTTTTAAAGACACAGACATATTGAAATAAAACCTAAGTCCTTTCAAGTGAAACAAGGTGAATGTCAGTAGAAAGGATAGTGCATGTGTGTAAGCCAATCTTGCAACACAGAGTTCCAGAAATCCCAGAATTTGAAAGGCAGCAGCTACAGTGATTTATCAAGTACCATGAGATCCCGCAGAAAGAGACGCAATGTACAGCAAGATCATTTTCATTGTTTTAGTGATAGGGCTCCAATTAGGACAGGATTTTTTCTGTTGTTGTTGGTGGTGGTTTTTGTTCCTCGCTTCTTTTTTTCTTGTTTTGGCTTGTAACATGTAACATCCTTAAAAAGATTAAGTGCTGTGATAAATTCTGCATTTTTGCTTATCTAAATAACAATAATTGTAAATGTTTTCAGATAAACAGATAATTTAAAATACTGTCATCCACCTCATGTGTTAGGATTTCTTCAAGTGTTCAAATCAGTCAGATCCTGTTTCATGTTCAGGCATATAATTTTTGCAATAGAAGGAGATATAATGCTTCCATAGCAACACATGAAATACATCAGATCCAAGCTAATATGTGCCCTAAGAGCTACTGATATAAGTTAAACAGGAAATTCACTTATTATTAAGACAAAAAGGTTTTATTTATTCTTCATACAAAAAAATGACCGACGAGTAAGTCTGGCATTTCTTAGTAATGGTTAAGTAAAATTACTCTTTACATCAGTAAAGCTAGAACACCTACCCCCCCCCCCCCCCCCATGTATTGTACAAAATCTATTAGTAGATGGGCATTTAATAGCTGTACAAGTGTATCTTAATGAACCTTAGGATGGTATAGCGTTCCTTGTAATTGCTGACAACTGTGTTGCTTTAGGTTTAAGATCATGCACGCTTATCAGAGATGCCATTGACTTGTACTTGTTCTGTTTATTGATTGCTTAATTAGTTTCCAAGATAGCTAATCACGGACAGATGCAAGTATTTAAGCATCTCTTGCTGTGTCTTACTCTGAGCACAAAATTGTGGAGCAGATGTGTGATTTCAACAAATAAATTACCCCCAGTGCAGTGAGATAGTTTGAATTGTGGTATAGGATACAGTGTTGATACAGCGATGCTCTTTATACTATGAAATGAAGTTGGGGGAAGCTGGTATGCTGAGTCATGCTCTAAAATGTAACAGTAAAGATAGCTTTCTTGGCTTTCCAAATGCTCATGTAAAGAGGACTATTTTCTTTTTCCTTCTACATTATTGGTTGTTAAATGTAGCCTTTAACAGTCAGAATAGAAAGGTTTTTGATCACAATGGCAACATCCAGGGATTTCTCTGTCATAGAAATAAAATAAACTAAAAGTCAGTGTTTTTTAGTAGAGAATCACATCACATTTACACATCATTGGTAAATGAGTAATGGTAAATAATCACTGGTAAATAAATAAAATCTGGGTAAATATTGGACTGTGATGGGTGGTATCTGTCTCAGAAAGTTAAAAACTCAGTTTAAGCTAACTGTTTTGTTTAGACAAAAGCAAGATGCATTGTTTGAATTCAGCTCTTTTAAAGTAGCATTGAGTGTTTATCTTGAACAAAATTATAGAAAACTTTGATAAAGAAAACAATTTGAAATAGAAAAATCCAAATGTTTTGGGCTGAAAAAATTTATGCTCCATTTGTAGGTTTTCTGAGAGACTGTACTCCTTAACAAATAGTTCAGCAAAACTGATGCAAATTCACATCTTTTGGCTTATTGTATCTACATGATTAAAACAAAGCATTTAGTGTGAAAAGCAGCATATAAATCTACTATACATGGTACTAATACCATATATAAGAATAATCTGTCTGCCTAAGTATGGAGCTAAAGGTAGGCATTTTATATTTATAATTAGGTATTACTAACTCTTATTTCTCATGACTTTAAAAATGACAGCAATAACAAAACCCACCTAAATTTATGTCTATATCCAGTTTAATCATTATAATAGAAATAAAGGAGACTTATCCATAAAACAATTATTCCCAGGTTTTAATGAAGTATCATTAATGAAGATGCTAATACCCGAGAGAACATCCACTGCTGTATAAGCATTCACAAGGAATTCGCGCTTTCCAGTGACCTCTGAAAGTTTTGCTAGTGGTTCAATGTACTTCTAACAGTTATTTTTTGAACAGCACTGCACATTTTTCAGGTCAGCATTGAGCTGACAGATTTTAATACACATTTTCTAGCCCCTTGTCCATATAGGCTGAATAATCCGGTACTCAGAAGTATGTCTTTATTATCTGAGAAACCACTCTACTGTGCTACCTACAACTGTTTAATACAAGACCAGAGCAATGGTGTTCAAGCCTCCTATTGTATCTACAGGAAGGAGAGATTCACAGAACAAGCAATCTCACAGGTAAAATCAAAGGATATTGAGCTAAGAGTGAGCTTTAATAAAAGTAAGTAGAGAAGAAAAGTGAAAAAATTAAAGGAGTAACAAATATTAATTTCTAAAAAAAATCTTTCTTAAATGATTTGTCATTAGTGAAGCTTTGGAATAAAGAATGTCATAATTGTTTTCAAAAAAATCAATACATTACTTTTATTATCAACAGATATATCAGCTGATTAACTTAGATATACAAACATCTAATTCTGCTCTAATGCAATGTTTGCAAGGTTAACTATGTACTGTTAAGTAATAGTGCATTACTACTAATACATCAATTCATGTATCACCTTTTCAGAAATACCACAACCTAGTGTGTGAAAGATGCTCTGCCCACTGTTTCTCAATCAGCAGTATTTTGCCTAGAATTCTGAAATTGTTAATAAGATAATATCAGGACAATTCATGATTTTAAACTCTTTAAATAGGGTAGTGACACTTTGTTGTCTTGAGTCTTACTTGGACTTGAAGTGTTTCTGTGCCGAAAACCACTAAAGATTCACGTTGCACAATGAAGGTTCATGAGTATGATAAAAAATTAACCATCCAAGTATTTGTGTTAAATAACTTAAAAGAAGATGGCTAACTACTGTATATCAACTTTTTTTTTTTTTTCACAGAACTTGGGGTTATTTTATTATTTCAAATCAGATTTCAGATGAAAGTTCTATTACACTGAATTCAGCATCTCTTAGAATAGAAATGTTTGGCAATTTCAATTTGTCCAATGAAACACCAATCCAATGTCCAATGAAGTCAAGATTCTTCCAAGATACTATCTTCATCTATTTCTACTTTAATATTTCTACTTTAATATAAGCAGGTATAATAATTCCATAAATATTGTGCAATTACATTCAAATAAAGATAACTGAATGTGAGGCATGTAGCAAAATCAACCTCATGAAATGTTCCTATTACACTGTTGTTTTTTTTTTTAGATATTTCTTTTTTTCTTCTTCTTTTTTTTTTTTGGTATATTTTAATGTAAAAATATGATTCTGATTAGTAGAGCTAAAGAAAGAATGTCTTACAATCATATATTTGGCGAAAATGAGTGTCTACAAAAAAAAAAAAAAACTTAAAATATACCTTGATTTTTAAATAAGTATATAGTAATGTACTAAAAAATTGTGTCAGTAGTACACAAGAAACATAGTTGTACTACAGTTATAGATAGTTGTACCTTCCCAAAGAAAAAACAAAACAAAACAAAAAAAACTCAAACAAACAATAACAACAACAAAACAGAATAGCTGGGATCAGAAAACTGGAAGACTGTAAGATTTACTTGACAGTGTTGGAGTCACTTGCACAGCCAGATCTTGTAGTAGTTTGGGGACATGTAATATAACAGTCAGTGCAGTATCATTATAATCCTCTTGCAAACCCTAACTACACATCAAAGGAGTAAAAATGACTTGTGATAGTCATTTGTTCTCTTCAGTACACATTGCATTCAAATTATCATTTACTGTCATCACCAAGAGATTTCACAACACAGTAAGAGATTACATATTAACATCAGATTCTCCAGAAACCATTGGAAGTAAAGGATGAATTTTATAAGTCTTCTTATAGTCAGCACAAGGTTCTGACTCTTAATAAAACAAACCTAGAGAAAGGGGGAGTTTAGATAAATTCAAAACAATGGCTGGGGTGTGGATGAACATTTGATCATATTATTGCTACAGTTCAATAACTATTTTCTAGAAAGACATCTAACCAACACGTTGATTTTCAAAAATAACCTGCTATACACTTCATTTCTTGATGCAATGAGATCATGCACTAAACCATGTTCTGAAAAGTTGAAAAATAGGATATTTACCAGCATTGTCAAAATGCTCATCTAAGGTGCTGAATGTTATCCAAAGACGTGTGTGATTAGTTCCCTTAATTTAACTGAAAGTCTTCAAAACACCAGCTGAAAATAAACAAAAAAAGTGCTACTTCATAAACCTTCAAGATTTAATTCTAGACAGCCTTAGCCTCACATAATCTTAAACTAATAACAAAACATTTTTTCTCTTTTTTTCTCTCTCTTTTATTTCTTTCAACCTTGAAACAATAACTTTTCTAAAATGAGGACTGATATTTGAGAAGTCAATGACTTTCTGCTCTCCCTACTGTCAGTTGAGAAGCACACAGAGACAACAGTAGCATGAGTACTTCAGCATTCAGTGGGAACAGCCAAGAACAAACTGTTCCTGGAGTCTCCAGTGGCACAAGCAGCAGCAGAGTAACATTATCTCCCTCCATGTGGCAAGAGCATTTCAATGATATTCAGAATCCTTGGAAATGTCAGGATTAATCAATTTCCAACACTATGAGCCCACACTTTAACAAAAATCTTCTTGTGTTGCACAATTTAATTTCAAATCTACCCGTTTTTCTGTTTTTCAAATCTACCCCATGTAGTAGATACATTCATGAGTTAGATAGCTTTGCAAGAAGCATTAATAGTAATTCCACAGACCCTGGTAAATCATGCTATCTTTTATTTAAGGTGAAAATAACACACTAAAAGCAGATGACATACAAATTTATTAAACTCAGTTAAGCAAAATTATTTACTTTATGACTAAATAACTGAATAATACTCTTCTAATTCTTAAACTGATTATTATCATTTTTTAGTATTAAATTTTTATTTATTTATTTATTTTGCAATGAGATTTTTAGGAAGCCACAAGACAAACGTGTATTTGTAATTTGAGCCTGTTTACAAAGATTTGGGACAGGAAGAGTAGATTGAAAAAGGGAAAAAAAAAAAAAGAAAGAAAGAGAGAGAGAGATAATTATAACAACTACTTTGTAATGTTTCCATAAAACATATTTTATTTTTCTACAGTGGTGTGGATAACTAGGTATCTACTTTGGGTCTGATGAAGCAGAAATTGAATTGAAGCAGGCCAAATCCACGTTTTCTGTTTGAATGTAAAATCCTGCTCACTTACTGAAGTATTGTTGTTGTGTTTTTTTTTCCTTTATGCACACATATCACATATGCATGTAGCTGATCATGTTTTCAGAGTCATGAATGTAATTGTTCAAGCTTCAGTAATGACATAGTCTTTACCTTCAGAAAGAGAAAATATTACAACTTCCTCACGTAGTCAAAAGTCTCTTAATGATCTAATACGATTTCAGATGTTGCTTTCCAGGTGAGAGAAGAACACTGAAGTGTAAAATGATCTCATTCACCTCTCCAATCTGCTCAACAAGACATACAGAGAAAGCAGAAGCAGCACCTGGTGTACAGGTAGTCGTAAGTCTGTTCCAGTCTGAATTCAGGTCTGCTCAGCAGCGTCTGTTCAGAGGACTCTGCAACACTTAGGTAATGCTGCTTAAGCAGCATTAACTTTGGCCCAGTTGCCATGCACTGAACTGCACTAAATATGATGCTGCAGAGAGAAACTGATTTTTGGCTGTTAAAATGCTGTCTTCCATTGTGCTGAGAAAGCTCATCTGAATACCCATGGAGATGCTTCTAAGGTCGATTAAGAGGGAGCAGCATGGAGTCTGCAGTTGTATCAAAGACACTGTATCAGATCAGTGCTACATAACAAATTATCACAGTCTTAAATGGTGAGGAAAGAACAGCGTGAATATGGGAAACTGATATAATTAATGTTTCCACTTTAATAGTTATCATTTTGAGAATTTTAGTTTCACAGTATGTAAGCAGCTTAAAGACATTTCTGTTGCATTCTTAGTCTTGACTTTTAGACAACCATTTGCTGAGTCAAACCTATAGTAAGAGACTGGTAGTTCCACAATTGATAATGAGAATCAAAACATAAACATGCCAATCTAATTCACGCATTTGATATTTTTTACCTATCAGAGAACTATTTTTTCCTCTGGATTATACTTACTGACTAATTTTTGAAAACAGGTCTTGTTGGTTTCCACGTAGCCCATTTAACAACTAAGCTTCTTGAAAATGTCTTTTATTTTTAAGAAAAACAACAAAATAAGGATATCTTATCTCAGATAGCATAAGAATATCTCAGGTGACAGGAGGCTGGAGAGCAGCCCTGCAGAAAGGGATCCTGGTGTTTTGGTTGACAGCAAGTTGAATATGAGTCAGCAGCATGCCCTGTAAACCAGAAGGGCCAACCGTACCCTGGGGTGCCTCAGGCCCAGCACTGCCAGATGGTCGAGGGAAGGGATTGTCCTGCTCTGTTCTGCGCTGGTGCAGCCTCACCTCAAGCTCTGTGCACAGCACTGGATGCAACAATAAGAAGGACATCAAACTATTAGAGAGTGCCCAAAGGAGGTCTACAAATATGTCAAAGGGTCTAGAGGGGAAAACGTATGCAGAGTGGCTGAGGTCCCATGTTTTTCTCAGCCCAGAGCAGAGGAGGCTGAGGGAAGGCCTCATGGCAGCCTGCAGCTTCCTCATGAGGGGAGCGGAGAGGGCGGTGCTGAGCTCTGCTTTCTGGAGACAGTGACAGGACCCAAGGGAATGGCATGGAACTGTGACAGGCGGGATTGAGGCTGGTTACTAGGAAAAGGTTCTTCACTGCAAGCATGGTCAAGCAGTGGAACAGGCTCCCCAAGGAAGTGGTCACAGCACCACACCTGCTGGAGTTCAAGAAGCATTTAGACAATGCTCTAAGACACATGGTCTGATTATGGGCTGGTCCTGTGCAGACCCAGGAGTTGGATTCGATGATCCTTGATGACTTGAGGTTTAACAAAAGCAACTGTAGAGGCTTGCACCTGGGAAGGAATAACCGCATGTATCAGTACAGGTTGGGGGATGACCTGCTGGAGAGGAGCTCTGCGGAGAAGGACCTGGGGGTCCTGGTGGACAACAGGTTGACCATGAGCCAGCAGTGTGCCCTGGTGGCCAAGAAGACCAATGGGATCCTGGTGTGCATTAAAAGGAGTGCAGCCAGCAGGTCAAGGGAGGTGACCCTCCCCCTCTACTTTGCCCTGGTCAGGCCTCACCTGGAGTACTGTGTCCAGTTCTGGGCTCCCCAGTACAAAAAAGACAGGGATCTCCTGGAAAGGGTCCAGCGGAGGGCAACAAAGATGATACGGGGCCTGGAGCATCTTCTCTCTGAGGAAAGACTGAGAGACCTGGGTCTGTTCAGCCTTGGGAAGAAAAGACTGAGAGGGGATCTTATCAATGTTTATTGATAACCTTAAGTGTGAGAGTAAAAGGGATATGGCCAACCTCTTTTCAGTGGTTTGTGGGAACAGGACAAGGGGCAATGGCCACAAAATGTATCACAGGAAGTTCTACACCAACATATGAAAGAACTTCTTCATATTGAGAGTAATGGAGCACTGGAACAGGCTGCCCAGGGAGGCTGTGGAGTCTCTTCTGGAGATATTCAAGACCTATCTGGATGCCTACCTGGGCAGTCTGCTCTAAGGAACCTGCTTTGGCAGGGGGGTTGGACCCAATCATCTCTGGAGGTCCCTTCCAACCCCTACAATTCTGTGATTCTGTGATCCCTGTGGGTCCCTTCCAACTCAGAATATTCTATAATTCTATGATTCTTTAAAGTTCAAAAAGAAGTTCCTTTCCTAGTGTCTGATTATGGAAGCAAACGCCCATCATGCTTCAGGCAGTTCTGCCTGGACTCCTTTCAAGGGAGGAACTTTAATTCTATGCTATGATGAAACATTTGTGAGCTGTGTTGCTTCTAGAATCTGAAAAAGTTTCATGAATGTTCGCATGGGACCACTGCAACACCATGATAACACAGCAGCTATTGTTTGGTATTTACTTTCTAGTCACATCCAAAAACTCGCTTGCTTATGAAGCCACATCTCTCCCCTGGGCTTTACAAGTAGCTGAGATACATAGCAGTATTTGGGTTAACACTTCATTGATACAAATGACTACAAAGTGATGGCAAACAATCCTAACTTGAGGTTTGCAGTATTTAAAAGGTATCCCCATTGTATGTCTATGCCAGGGAGGATCAAGAGCCCAGATGGTCCATTGAAGAGGACTAGACTAGAGCTGCAGGGCATTACCCTCCCTGATGAAGGCACAGCCCTACAGCATCACGGCAGAGTGGTGAGAAGGACAGGGTCTATCAGCAGCCCCAGGCATGGCAAGGTCATGAGTCAAGTCCAGTGTGAGCCCAGGGAGTCTCTTTGGGGGCTGTACAAATGAGGAGTGGGGACAGACCTACCTACAGCTTGGGTGCAAGGTCTGTGCGGGAAGCCCACAAGCTAGCAGTGTACAGGTTCATGGACACCTACAGCATAACTCAGGACAGGTCTTTAGGACAGGTCTGAGTGGCCAGGAATGAGTCTAAATGAAACCGCTATGATCACAGGAAGAGGTGGTGGGTATAGAAGTATATGCTACTTTTATGTAACATTCAGATTTATCAATGACCTGAAAGAATTTTCATTAAACCAACCCTTCTCGTAGTAGTGCCTGCTGTTTATGGTCAGAAATGTTTACTGAACACTAACACAATAGATTTATCCTTTTCTCTATTTTTTCCTCCTATCCCATTTTAAAAGATATACACTATCTAGGGATTTTCACTTTTCCTCTTCCTACCTGACAGTTGTATTGCAGATATACAATTTTAAAGAAAATTTCCAGTGTTTTGGAATGTATTTGTTGTTGTTGTTATTACTATGAAGACCAGAAGAGGGGAGACATGAATCAATGGCTAAATATTTGCTTGTCTTTTTAAAGCATCTTTTTGAAGCCTATCAGAATCTTAGCCAAAAGAAAAACCCTGGCAATAAGAGGTAGGATATGTATAAAAAACAAACAAAAATCAAATAGTAAAGTACACCATCGTTGTTTGTTTATGTAGACAGCAAGAGCCTACTAGAATTGTGAGCCTAAACCCTATTCAGTAAAAGCAAGTCCTTCCACTGACTTTAGTAGATATTGTTCATGTCCTCGTGCAGTACAATCTAAACAAATAGAGAAAAGCCTGTTTGCAAGGAGATGTTTTGATATAGAGGGTCCAATTAATCCTTAGATGAGAACTAAAAATTAACTAAAAAATTAATTAAAATTAATTAAAAAAATAAATAAAAATAAATAAATAATAAATAAATAATAAAAAAATAAATAATAAAATAAAATAAAATAAATAAAATAAATAAATAATAAAATAAAAAATTAATTAATTAAAAATTAATTAAAAATTAATGTGTTGCAGCCACTTCGGTTGGATTTTTTTATTAGATATAAATAATCTTATTTTTTTCCCCTGAAGCAGCTTTTCAAGGGCTCTTCTTATAGCTGTCATGCAGTTTTAATACACAATGAACGTTCATTACAGCAACATTAATCTGGCAGACATTACACTTCAAATAATTGCTGCATGCCTTAATTCCTGGTTTGTCCTTTTGTAAGCATTAATTACATATGTCAACAACAATCAGTTTAGAGTAAAATAATTGCAGGTATGGAAAAAAGGTTACTCTTAACAAATACGTACTTGAAAGATAATGTCTTCATAGTATTAGTATTTTATTTACTTCAAGAGCTTCAAGAATTTGTTGGAGGCCCATTAGCTTAGACACATCAAAAAAATGGACAATCCATTATAATCATGTGGGGATTTTTGTTTGGTTGGTTGGTTGATTTTTTTTTTTTTAATGTATTTATCACACCAGCTAACATACATATATTTGTTGATGGTTTTGGACAAATGTATAGGTATTTACAGATATTTATTTCATTCCAGCATGTTTAAAGAACTGCTCAATAATATAGCTTTTTGAAGATAGTCCTAAAAATGTTTGCCAATTGCAATACTTTTGATAAAATTTATAGTGTCAATACAATTGTTCATCTATTTAATTATCTCAGCATTCTGTTTCACCATGGATCGAGTGTATTTGTCAAGATCAGAGAATCACAAAATAACAGAAGGGACGGGATTGGAAGGGACCTCTGAATATCATCTAGTCCAAGCTCCTGACAAGCAGGATCACCTAGCGCACATTGTACAGGATGGCATCCAGGAGGGTTTTGAATATCTCCACAGAAGGAGACTCCACAGCCTTTCTGGGCAACCTGTTTCAGTGCTCTTTCACCCTCACAGTAAAGTGTCCCCTCATATGGAGCTGGAACCTCCTGTGCTGAATTTAGTTTGTGCCCATTGCCCCTCATCCTGTCACTGGGCACAACTGAAAAGAGACTTGCTCCATCCTCTTGACATCCTCCCTTCAGATATTTATACACATTAATTAGGTCTCCCCTCAGTCTTCTCTTTTCCAAGCTAAACAGGCCCAGTTCTCTCAGCCTGTCCTTGTACGACACATGCTCCCGTCCTCTAATCATCTTAGTAGCCCTCTGAACTCGCTCCAGTAGCTCTATGTCCCTCTTGTACTGGGGAGCCCAGAACTCAATCTGTAAGCATGCCCTTGATCACAAATTTGACTTGACTTACTCTTTTTAGATCCTTTTGGTTTTTGTTTACTTTATTTATGAAATCATATGAAGTCTACTTTCATCATCCATAACTCATATAAACATTGTTAAAAACCTGAAATGGAGGTGAACGGTTTGGTAATGCATTTCATTATCTTTGCAGGTAGAAAGCTTCTCCTAATACCTAATACCTTTGCAAATTAAAAATCTTCTTTTGCTATTCTTAGTGGGCATGAAGAAGAAGTGATCTGGAATATACTGGTGTAATAATAAAATTTTACATGCTGGAAGACTTCTTTCATGTCACCCCTTCATCTCCTTCATAGCAGATATTTCCAGCACTTTCAGTTTTTCCTCACAGGTCATGTTTTATAAATATATGTTTTTATTTATACTTGTAATTTCACATACCTCTGGTTAGTGTTAATCTCTCAGATCTCTTCAAATTGTCTTTAGGCATAATGGTACCCATGTCCTTGCTGACACTTTACCAACATCTAGCAGAATAACTTAACACCTCTGTGATCCTCATAAAGCATTTTCCCTTTAAACTGGTCAAAGTGAATTGGTTTCTCTTGAAACAATAGCATGTTGTTATTGTTTGACCAATGTGAAGTTTTGGAGCCAGTGCTACTCCTAGGTCTTTTTATGCTGAATATTTTTCCCCAGATATTTTACCCTCTACTGCAGTTCTCTACAGATGATCTTCTGTTCGTATTCAGTTATTATTCAGTTCAGTCATTTGTACCACCTACTACCACCTACTATCTTTATCAATAGATATATAACTAATATGCCAAAATAGAGGAAAACATGTAACTGTTATCTCTCAGTATATTAAAAAACAAACAGAAAACCTGCGAGACAAACTTTGCTTTAGACTGTCTTGAACAGAAGCTATAGACATCTAACTAAATAAATAATGACTTTGAAAAATGTGATTGTATTTCCAAGAATGCATCTTTTTTTTTTTTTCTCCCTACACTGAATTCAAGCTAAAATTCCAAAGAGAAAACTAAATTTTCAGCCATAGTACATTCAGAATTACAACTGGTGAGATTATGAGATACTGTTTTCAGCATCTGGCTAAATATGTTGTGCTTTACTGGTACAGGTTTTATTTTTCATCATTTAGAATGTACATAGATTTATTATTATTATTATTATCATTTATTATTTAGACAGTTTTATTCAAATATTAACAACACATACTACACATAAAGGAACATAAATTATTCGTTGGTTAATGTCTGTCCCCAGACTTTCAATAGTATAGTTGGGGCAGCTGAAAAAGGCTGTTTGAACAACTTCTCATATCATAGCTTAAAACAAAATGTCTCAATCTGACAAAGCACTGAAGAACAGAATATTGATTAAGCTGAAATGGATAGCAGTCTTCTTATATAGGTAATGAATTTCTGCTTAAAGTATATAAATATATAGAATCTCATTATTAAAACCTTAACAGTTTTAAAGTTTTGAAGAGATTCTTAAAAAAGAGAAGAATTACTTTTTACCTATTCATATCATCTACTGATGCACTGCATTAATAAAACATCTAGCACTTTCAGAAAAGGTTGGTAATTAGTTGTCGGCACTTATCTACTAATGACAGCTGCAGAGGATATATTCTTAACTTATATTTTATTCAGGTACTAATGGTTAGAGTTAGAAGAATAATTAGCATACCAGGACATGATGATTCACACCGTTATTGATTTTGTTGCAGCCAGCTTGATGCTTCCATGCCAAAACTGTCATAGTGATTATTTGTGGCTACTCATATGCAACCCTTATATCAGATTTCTGTCTAGACAGTAACAACTTTTATAAAATATTTAGTAACAGTGTCCATGACCCAGGAATTTTCTTGAAGCATAGTTTTACTTGCTTATTTTAATTTTAAAATCTTTTAACAATTAAAAATACAGTGAAATTTCCTGGTTTAGAGACCCTGATTTATTTATTTATTTATTTATTTATTTATTTATTTATTTATTTATTTATTTTTCTGGAAGCTATGTTTTTTTTTGTTTGTTTGTTTGTTTTTGTTTGGTTTTGTTTTTGGTTTGGTTTTGTTTTGTTTTGTTTACTGAATGTTGTTTTAAATGTACAGGGCATATTATAGAACTGAAGAATTGTAACATACTGTTGTAATTAATCATAAGGAGGGTGCAGGATCTGGAGGGTGTTAAGTACATTTCATATCAGCAGAAATTTAGCTGGAACAAAAACACCTAAGTCAGACACCTTGGATACAAAAAATATATTTTTTTCTGGTATATCTCATCCATCAATTAGCTCTGGGGATTTCAGGGCCAGATTGACTTTCATGTAGGAAATACCCATACAGAGGACACTGAAACTTGTCAAATTCTAAACAGATTGTGCTTCATATAGTTTATAAAATCCAGCAGAATAATCTTGCTGGAACTGGGAACTCAGGAACGTGATCACACTCACTCCAGACTTCTGAGACTAACTAGCTGAACATAGCCTACCTCATGTAGAGCTCCGGCTAGGACCCAGTGGGAAAAAGGAACAAAAAGGAAAAAGGGTACATCTTGAGTTCTGAGGCAGCTGACTTGGCATCTAACATGGATGTTTTTCTACAAATCATTCCTTGGTATCATACCTACAACCATGTGTGCTGATATGTGGAACAGTTACAACACAGGAAGGTTATTATGTGCTCTTATCATGTAGCTATATTACAAAATGTTTGTAAGCACTTGTTAAAATTCAAAGTACCATCTGAATCAATACCAGTGCCAGTGTGCTTAGCATTTATGAGCATCTATACGTATGTGACTTGCTTTGCATATGCTTTTTGCAATATTTCAAATCAGTATCTACTATTTCAATTAGTAATCTTATGTGCATAGAAAAACATGCATTAGAGGGAACAAATATATTTGCTATCCATTGTTGATTATTTATCATTTGTCACTCTCCTTTTTAAAAACGTTTTAATCATTCAATGAAGGCACAAACTCTGCTATGTGCCTAAAGCAACCAACTGCACAAGTTAATGACTAACAAAAAGCTGAAGTACACAACCCCATAGATTGAAATTTTTCACTTATTTATATTTTTATAATATTTTATTATATTTATATAAAGACCTCATAGAATAAAAAATCATTTATTTACTGAATGGTTGCTAGGACCACACAGAATGTGCAGTAACTAGGCCATGTTTTGTAATGCTTTATTGACAAAAGAAAGGATATCAGTGTCAGATTTTTTAATTTATTTTTTCCCATGGTTGTTTGGTTTGGTTTAGTTTGATGTGGTTTGGTTTGGTTCGATGTGGTTTGATTTGATGTGATGAATAATTAAATCAGCTTTACAATTTAGACTACAATCTTTCTAGGTAAAAAGTCGATTTTAAATCTGTAGCGATCCATCTTTTTACAAGATTGTCTCTAGGTAAAGAAAGGTCCTCATGGTGAAACATGAATGTGGAACCATAGAAGATAGTGTGAAGGCACAGATCATACCAATGGGATATTTATGGATATACCACCAGCTTTGCACTGCAGTCAAGTCTAGAAGAAAGAGAAAAAGCTAAACATTTGAATTTTAGTTTACAGACAAGTGGCAACATTTAAAAGGAAATAATTTTACTGTTATTTATTTCAATCAGTTCTCTATCAAATTAGCTTGCAACAAAGCGGAGGCTTACTGAGCTGATATTTGTTTTAGTTGCTACAGCTTTCACTCTATTTATTTATATATTTATTAAATAGACTGACTAAAGGACTGAACTTCCCAATTCCACCAGAATTGGTTTAAATAATATGATGGTGGGGAGTTCCCATTTATGCATGTTCCCTTCTCCTAGGAGTCAACAGCAAAAACAGCTCTGCTGAGAATAACTAGAGGATCCCCTTTAAATTTAGTCAATTAATGTGCTTCAGCTTTCACTTGGAAACCTGGAGGGTTTTTTTAAATGCATTTTCTGGGCACTCAGGAAAGGTAATGGTTTCTTTTGTGTGTTCTCACTCTTGAACAAGAATTTATTGATGGAAAAGGAAAATAAAATAAATTTGCGAAATAATAATATCTACAAGTAAAGGAGATTTGTTAATATCCTTGCAGTTTCTTGGGCAACAGGTTTTCCTCAGTATTTGTATCTGTCAGATTGGGCAAAATAATACAAGGCCTATCATCTGAACAGGCTGAAAAACTATGGTTCTGATCTGGATTTTTTTTTTATTTTTAATCGTAAATTTTGATTTCTAAAACTGTAAATTTCTAACCGTAAATTTTGATTTATAAAACAGGTTACTTAAAAACATTGTATACATTTCCATGCTTCCAATGAAGCATACATTTCCAAAATCAGATGGGCTTACCTCACTTTTTAAGGCTGCGGTGACAGTGACACCTAATTTACACCACTGTTGTACAGGTATGTTTAGGTGCATAGCTGCAGTGAATCTGAGGACCCCTGGCAAATGGAATCACATGGGCAGTTCTAGATCCGCAGATTACAGACATCTCTTTTTCAGGTTGAAAAAGTCCAGCTCCCACAGCATCTTCTACAGCCCTCAACCATCCCCTGTGCCTCTCCACTGGGCTTGTTCCAGCTCGCTTGTAAGCCCCAAACGAGACACAGTACTCCAGATGCAGCTTCACAAGCACAGAATAAAGGACAATAATCACATCCATTTACCTCCTCTGAACATCAGCATAAAGCAGGACCTTAGTGACCTGATATGCCTTCTGCAGCTTGGCCTTTGATGTCCTATTTAAGTCATTCCCAGCCCCCTGGAGATGTTAAAAATGCAACAAAGATATTCTCTACCACATATCAAATATACTTTTTTAAATACTAATCTTTCTCTTCAGAGCACTTGAGGCTCTTTCTTCCTCTGTGATCTACTAAAGTCTAAAAGTCAATTTCTCTCCCTCAGCATCACTGAAGGTGTAAGTGCTCGCAATGCTGCCCCACATACTCAAATGTGTGCATTTTACTTTTTCTGTTCTTTGCAATACATCTGCCTTTTATTTATTTATTTATTTATTTATTTATCAGCAAACGTAGCAAATAAAAATATTTGAGATACTATTGAGATACTATCAATTCCTTATCATACAGCCTTTGAAGAAACTTTCCAAAGATTATCCATCTATGTAACTATTATACCTGGATGCAGAATAAATTTTTGCTATTCTTTTTTCTTATATGATACCTATCCAGAAGAAGAGTGAGGCTGTTTTATAACTTTTCAGTGCATTGGATGAAAAGAAAGTATGACAGCAGAAAACATCTGATAAATTAAATTTGACATGTTTTTTTATCTATATAAAATGGATACTGAACAGCTGGTAATTGCAAATACTTCAGCAGTCATTTCTGATGTGGGATATTGCTTCTGTGCTCAACATTAATGAGATGTGAGTTGTACTTCATCAAACTGACAATTCATAGGTTTTTTTGATGAGCATGTGATATGTTTCTCAGAACAGTGTATAATGGATACATTTACCTGGGAAGATGAGAAAAAAATATAGTTTCATTACTTCTTAATGGCCTACTTTAGCCATGCACTGAAAAGCTGTGAAAAGAAATATATGGATGCATATATGTTAAATAGAAATATATATATATAGGTAAAATAAATAGAAAAATCTATTCAAAATAATAAACACCACAAACACCTTTTGTAAAAGAAAAATAAATATTTTTAAAACGGAATAACTAGACCTAGAATTTGGAAACATCTTTACTGAATGAGAAGGATCTGCTTTTCTGTAAAACATGTTGCCACATTTGTTTTATCAAGTCTGTATTTTTATTATTGAAAAATCAAGTCCTGATGCTACATGAAAACATCTGTTGACTCATTATAGATTTCAGAGAGAAGTCAGAGGGATTAATCAAACATTTAATGTTGTTCACCCACATAAGCAGGATTAGGGCCTTTGATTGCACTGTGAAAGGAACATAAAGAAACTACATTGTCATGTCTAGGGAGATGATTATAAAGTCATTCAAAATTGCCTTAGCCACTTACATGATTTTGAGTAGATCTGCATGAGGTCAGTGGGTGACCTGTCATGTCTCAATACTACAGTTCCTCACTGTTTTTGTTGTTGTTGTTATTATTATTATTTTATTGTGAGTTGTGGTGACATGCACACACATTAGCATGTAAAATTAATCTTTCCATCCTCCATCAGGGCCAGAAGAATGAATTTCTGTTTCTGGTGGTGGGTGAGCCTGCAAAACAGTCTAGAAAGTCCTATTAGAAATGATGGGAGAAAAGACTAAATATCTGCAAAAATGGTAAAAATATTGACTATACTATCATGTTCCTTACTTCCAAACACAAAAGCATAATAATATATAGGTATTCACATTCTACTAGCATTGCATTGTGGGTGATGGTCACACTAGGAAACTGCTAAAAAACCAACCACTAGGTTATGTGGCTATGTGCTACCAAACTCTATTGTAATGAACTGAAGTTATCTTGAAGAATTTACTTTGGTTTCATAGACAAAAGAATCACTAATTCTCATCACTTTGAACTTCATAAAAGTTTACCTAGAAAAGTACTTGTTGCAACATAATTATTAGGAGAACTGCAAATGAGGAAGGAAAAAAAGAAAAAAAAATAAAAAATGCAGATCACAAATGTTGGGAGGTAATATAAAAATGCAGGGCATGTAAGAAAAACTGCATGTCCACTGGATATCCTTGAATACTGGAGTAAAAGACGTAGGACAAAAATCAGGTAAAATTCATTCAAAAAGACACTTTTGTGTGTGTGTGTGTGCTTTTTGGCTATTTATTTTCTTTCTTTTATTTTCTGTGAACAATTAATTGTTCACAGATCAAGCATTCTTTGTTTTTCAGTTCCTTTTATTGTAAGCTGACCCCAAAATATTTTCTCCCTCCTTCTTTGTTCCAAATGCAGCCACACATGAGGGTAGCCTGTCCCCAAGGTGTGCCATAATGCAGTCCTGAAGTTAATCCAATTTTACTACAGATATCCAATTATGAAAAAAAGTAAGCATTTAATTAATATATATCAAGAAAGTATTTCTAATATAAATAGGGAACTGCTACTGCTGTAGTCTTCGTGATTCCAGAAACCCAAATTTAAAGAGTAGGCATTCAAAGCAGTGCAAGTATACAGAAAAACTGTCTCAAGAGATTTTAGCCTAAGTAAAATCTGACCCTATTGTCTGTATATGCATCAAGGGGATAAAAGATAAGAGAATATGCTTATTAATGTCAGTGTTGGTATGTATAACAATCAATTAATTCCAAAGAGATACTGGGAGAAACTTCCTGACAGTTATTACAGTCACAGTTTGAATTAGCTTCCCCAGAGGAGTTATGAGGCATCTGAAATGTTACAAAAGAAACTGTCTGCTGGTGACAGCAGAGCATACTGTATTCTGTCATCCGGAAAATCCCTTCTATTTTAGTGTTCTTCATCACAGGGATGTTTGCACAGGAAAAAAAGGAAGCTATGTGTTACAGAATATGTAGAAAGAAAATATATTTAGCATTGATGCACCTATACTATTGGCTGATATGAGTTCTTGGTATAGTCATTCCAGCTGTCATCTAAATTTTCATAGAATGATATAGAAACATAGAATGGTTTGGGTTGGAAGGGACCTTAAAGATCATCTAGTTCCAACCTCCCTGCCATGGGCAGGGTCACCTCCCACTAGATCAGGTTGCTCAAAGCCCCATCCAATCTGGCCTTAAACAATTCCAGGAATAGGGCATCCACAACTTCTCTGGGCAACCTGTTTCCATGCCTCATCACCCTCTGAATAAAGAAATTCTTCATAATACCTAATCAAAATCTACCATTTTTTCAGTTTAAAGCCATTGCTCCTTGTCCTATCACTACATGCCCTTGTTAAATTCTCTTTCCATTTTCCTTGTAGGCATGTTTTAAGGTACTGTAAGGCTGCTATAAGGTCTCCCCAGAGCCTTTTCTTCACCAGACTGAACAACCCCAACTCTCTCAGCCTGTCTTCATAGGAGAGGTGCTCCAGCCCTCTGATCATCTTTGTGGCCCTCCTTTAGACTCACTCCAACAGGTCTATGTCCCTGGGGCTCCAGAGCTCAACACAGTACTCTAGATGGGGACTAATGAGAGAATAATAGAGGGGGAGAATCAGTTCCTTCAACCTGCTGATCATCCTTCTTTTGATGCAGCCCAGGATATGGTCAGCTTTTGGGGCTACAAGCACATGTTGCTGACTCATGTTGAGCTTCTCAATGACCAACACACCCAGGTCCTTCTCCTCAAGGCTGCTTTCAATCCATTCTTCAAACAGCCTGTATTTGTGCTTGCGATTGCCCCAGCAGAGATGCAGGACTTTGCACTTGGTCTTGTTGAACTTCATGAGGTTCATGAGGTTCTCACAGGCAAACTCAAGCCTGTCAAGGTCTGTCTGGATGGTATCCCATCCCTCCAGCATGTTGACCACACCACAGTTTGGTGTCATCGTGAAACTTGCTGAGGTTGCATTCAATTCCACTGTTGCCAATAAAGATATTAAACAGTGCCAGTCCCAATACAGGACCCTGAGGAATGCCACTCATCAATGGTCTCCACATTGAGCTGTTGACTCTTTGAGAGTGCAACTCTTTGAGTGTGACCAACCAGCTGATTTCTTCTTACTCACCAAGTAGTTCATCTGTCAAATCCATTTCTCTCAACTTTGAAGACAAGGACATCATGAAGAACAGCTTTGTCAAATGCTTTGTACAAGTCCAGGTAGATGATGTCAGTTGCTCTTGCCTTATCCAGCAAAACTGTAATCCTGTCACAGAAGACCCCCAGACCCGTGAGGCACAATTTGCCCTTAATTAAGCCATGTTGGCTGTCAACAATATCCTTGTTATTTTCCATGTGCCTTAGCATACTTTCCAGGAGGATCTGCTCCACGATCTTGCCAGGCACAGAGGTGAGACTTACTGGCCTGTAATTCCATGGGTCTTCCTTCTTCTTCTTTTTAAAAATGGGGGTCATATTTCCCCTTTTCCAGTCAGTGGAAACTGCAACTGCTTCTCAAATACGAGGGATTGTGGTTTAGCAACTTCATCTGCCAGTTTCCTCAGAACCTATAGATGCATCTCATCAGGTCCCATGGACTTGTGTACCTTCACTTTCCTTAGATGGTCTCAGACCTGATCTCCTACAGTGTGCAGTTCATCATTCTCCCAGTTCCTACCTTTGCCTTCTGCAACTTGGGCTCTGTGACTAGAGCACTTGCCAGTGACAACCAGGGTAAAAAAGTCATTGAGTCAGCCTTTTCCATATTCTGGGTAGTCAGGTCTCCCATTTCCTTCAGAAGAGGGCCCACACTTTCCCTGGTCTTCCTTTTATCGCTGACATTCCTATAGAAACTTTTCTTGTTGTCCTTGATGTCCCTGGTCAAATTTAATTCTAACAGGGCTTTAGCTTTCCTAACCTGATCCTGGCTGCTCAGACAGTTTCTCTGTATTCCTCCCAGGCCATCTATCCTTGCTTGTAGTGTCTGTAGCCTTGCTTTTTTTTGATTTTGGCCAGACATTCCTTGTTCATCCATGCAGGACTCCTGGTGGTTTTGCTTGACTTCCTCTTTGTTGCGCTGTATCACTCTTGAGCTTGGAGGGGGTTATCCTTGAATATTAACTAGATTTCTTGGGTTGCTCTTCCTTCCATGGCTTTTATAAAGTACCCTCCAGGCACTTTACCTTTTTACTCTGAAGAGGCCAAAGTCTACTCTCCTGAAGTCCATGGTTGTGAATTTGCTGTGAACCCTCCTTGCTTCTCTGAGGATCCACCTTCTCTAAACTAAACAGGCTTCTGTAAACTCCACCATCTCATGGTCACTGCAGCCAAGGCTGACCTTGAACTTAACATTTCCCACCAGTATTAATTATCATGTTAATTAATTGTATTAATTAATTATACGTAATTATTAATTATATTGATTATATTAATTATATTAATTATTATCAATTATTATCCCCCGTATTAATGAGAATGATGTCTAGCATAACACCTCTCCTTGTCTCCTTTATCAGTTGGAGAAGGAAGTTATCATCCTGCATTCCAGGAACTTCCTGAATTACTTATGCTTGCTCTGTTGTCCTTCCAAAACATTTAGGGGTTTTTGAAGTTCCTGATTAGGACCTGGACTTATGAGGCTGCTTCTATCTGTCTATAGAGAGACTCATTTTGTAATGCTTATCAGCAAGCACCATCTGGTCATTTTGTAGTATCTTCTTTTTTTATCAGCAGTGTGTGAGGAAAACACATTTGATCCTGCAACAAAAATATCTCCGTATAAAAAATATTATTCTTACTCCCTCATAAGTTTGGTCTTTTTTAATTATTATCTTTTCTGGAAAAAAATTATCAGTAAATACTATATAATAAAATAAGACTGGAAGGTCTTGTTATTTCAGACAATTACCTTATTTACAGTAAAACAATCATACAAATCTCCAAGATAATGGATAGGAAAACTTCTGTCATGGGACAGAACTGAAAACTACTTCAAGCAGAACAGTTTATTAGTAGTGATCTGTTCCATGAATGAAACCATAACAACATTAAGAACATGCTATCTGGGTGAATATAAGCTCTCAGTATTTCAAGTCCAGTTTATGACCAAATATAAAATGGGAATGTACATGCTTTAAACTTGTCAGTTCTTAATCCATGTTGTCAAAGCTGAAATTTTGATACCTCCCAAGCCAGTCTCTTCCAGCTGAAATTTGGGAAAAAAAAAAAAAAAAAAAAGCAGCTTTAATTGTACTAGCACTTGGTCTCTTTGGTTTTCTTTGTTTTTTATTGTGTTTTTTTTTTTTTTTTCTTGCTCTTTGGTTTTCTTTAGGTGAAATTTTATACACATTACACAACTTTATAAAGATGTTAACAACAAGAAAAGATATGGGAGGTCCTTCCTCATCTTTGATGAGGATAATGATGAACTTAATATCTTAACAGCACAACACTGAATTTATTTCCTGACTGAGAAATTCCTTGCAAGGAAGAGACACCATCTAAAAGTTTATTGCATTTTTAAAATATATTCTGATTAACGGACATAGTTTCATGTCAGGAAGACTTGACTTAAATCTACCTATGGAGACAAAGTTTAGGAAACTCCTACAGGAGTTGATGAGTACAGGTAATTATTTTCCAAGTCTAATATTTCTTCAAGCATTAAACTCCTTGAACCCAGTCTCTCTCTCTCTCTCTTTTTTTTTTTTTTTTTTAACAAAGGTACAGCAATGAAAATTTTAGATGTTTCTACTATAAACATAGGAAAAATTACAAATACAATTTTAATTAGTTTCAGTAGCTGTATTTTAACAAGGAGTAAGGAGCATAAGTATTTGATTTTGCTCCGCAGATGAATGCAGCTAAATAAGTAGAAGCAACAATTATTCTATTTCTCTGAACACTGATTTGAAGGACCTCATTAGGTTACATTGGTTGCAGATTGACAGATGAAATATATATATTTTAATGAATTCCAAGAATCTGCTGCAGCAATGCCTAGATTATAACCAATTTTCTAAGTCTGTATTTTTGAAAACATAATCACATACCAGACTTTTAAGTTCATGATTTTTTTTTCCAGTGGATAAAATTTGAATGTTTCAATTTGTCAATTTGTCTGTTGACAGGACTGTGCAGAGTAAATTTTGCTTATACTTCAACCACAAACTGTAATCATGAACTCCAGACATATAATCTATGCAAAGTGAAAACAAAGTATTCCAGTAATTTGCAGATCTTTTTTGTGCAAGTTTTAAGAAAAACACCACATATTGTGAGACACATCATAAAATTGTCATATGGCATTGCTGCACAGGTTGGGAACATTTTAACCTCAGGAGGCTGGCAGACTTCAGGATGAGGCACGGTTTGTGGTACCTCTTTGGCTTCACCACAACATTAATTTTAGAATTATTCTGTAGGAAAATACTTTACACAGTATCACAGATTTCTAGGTTGGAAGAGACCTCAAGATCATCGAGTCCAACCTTCGACCTAACACTAAGTACTCCACTAAACCATATCGCTAAGCTCTACATCTAAACGTCTTTTAAAGACCTCCAGGGATGGTGACTCCACCACCTCCCTGGGCAGCCCGTTCCAATGCTTAATAACCCTTTCGGTAAAGAAGTACTTCCTAACATCCAACCTAAAACTCCCCTGTCGCAACTTTCGCCCATTCCCCCTCGTCTTGTCACCAGGCACGTAGGAGAACAGACCAACCCCCACCTCGCTACAGCCTCCTTTAAGGTACCTATAGAGAGCGATAAGGTCACCCCTGAGCCTCCTCTTCTCCAGGCTGAACAAGCCCAGCTCCCTCAGCCGCTCCTCGTAAGACTTGTTCTCCAGACCCCTCACCAGCTTGGTCGCCCTTCTCTGGACTCGCTCGAGCACGTCCATGTCCTTCCTGTAGCGAGGGGCCCAAAACTGAACACAGTACTCGAGGTGCGGCCTCACCAGAGCAGAGTACAGGGGCACAATCACTTCCCTCGACCTGCTGGCCACACTGCTTCTTATACAGGCCAGGATGCTGTTGGCCTTCTTGGCCACCTGGGCACACTGCTGGCTCATATTCAGCCGACTATCAACCAATACTCCCAGGTCCTTCTCGGCCAGGCAGCTTTCCAGCCACTCATCTCCCAGCCTGTAGCTCTGCTTGGGGTTGTTGCGCCCCAGGTGCAGGACTTTGTGGTTGTAAAAGCAAATAAACAACTGATTTTAGTACAACTTGCATTTATTATTCTATGAAGCAAAGATCTAACCTAGTAAAGAAGAAATATTTTCAGAAAATATATTTCAAACTATAATGATAAAAACAACAAATAGATTATCATTAAAAGTGACTGGAAGGTCACTTTTAAAATCAAAAGAGTCTTAAATACATATTAGGTATTTAGAAATTATTTATTTTGTTACTTTGTTATTTTGTATTTATTTTATTACAAAAATATTTTGTAATTAATTATTTATCAGAACATGGGTTTCTCTTTTAGAATTGTTCTCTTTTTAAAGACTATTTCATTAGAAAGATAGAAAAGAATTTTATAATATAGCTTGCTATTGCATTCAGTGAAATTTCTTTATCCAGTCACAAATTCATACTATTTAAAATTTGTTGAGTGAATTTTGAATCTCTGAAAATTTCATATCTTCTGCACTTATGTTGGATAACTCTTAGAAATTTGAGTTATTTGTCTGTAAATCTTATGCTTTTATGTTTTAAAGCATGATCTTTATGCTTTTTATCTTATATGTTCAGAATGACTGTGTAATTCCAGCCCTGCATAGCATTGTTTTCCTCATATTTTGGCTGCAGTCAGTAAAAGCTATACTACTCAACATTTTTTCTTATATGTAAATATACATACTACATGAAGTACCTCGGGCGGGGGGGGGGGGGGTGGGGGGGGTGGGCGGGGAGGGGAAGAGAGAGAGAAAGGAGAGAAAGAAAGAGTTAAATAGTAACTCTATCCTTTTCCTATATTTCTTATATTATTTAACGGAAGTTTCTCAAAAGTTACACCAACACTCAAAGAGAAAGACATGTCAGTCCTGTAACCTGCCATTTGGTAAATCTTGTCATGAAGGCACATAAAAAGTATCAAATTTTGGAAGTGTAGTGGTAAAAGATGCTTTCCAGAATCTTTAAAAATAATTCGATATGCTTACATTGTACACCCACTTATTTTTTTATCTGATATATTAGTCAGTGATGGCATTCAACATAACACCAAAGCCTTGTAAATTGGTACCTAATTGATCAATAAGTATGCCTGACCAAACAGATACAAGAAAATAATACGATATCATATATATGATTATGATATCTATGATTTTGAATACATTAACTCATCTTTCCACAGGGAAAGTATAGTCCATATCAACTGATTACTGGTGTTTGAGTTACTTTTTGCAAAATGTCAAATTGACATTTCACAGATATACTCTCTTACAATATTATGGCAGTAGTTTTCTCTGTATTCTAATTTATTTGAAGGTTGAAATAGGCATCCTCAAATGGAGTTTAAATCCAGTTTTTTTATTTATTTTGTCCTCTGTGTGTTCTAGTTTCCACATCTTTATGTCATAGCTAATTATTTAAAAATGAAAGTTGACTATGTCATTTTGCCTGAGTCCATTAACTTGAGTGCAATCCTGCCTGTTTTATCTGCAGAAACGTAGATCCTCCTTAGGGGCTTTAACCAGATGGGCTGCTACTAGTACATTGAACTGCCAGCCAAGAGAGCAGATTTCTGACAGGCATTAATATGGGTTAGAAAAGGATTCTTCCAATACAGAAAATAAACAAGTATTTTTAGCAGTGCTGCTTTCCCCAGTAGTTGCTTTCAAAACTGGGTTTCCATTCTTTATTTTGTTTGGTTGCTTCAGGAATATAATGCTATGAGCAAGGACTTTATATTTTAAGTGCTCTCTGTTTAAAATATAGGTACTTCTCTGGCTCTTCCCAAACTTTTTTTCTTTTCTTTTCCTCTAAGAAAAATCTGAAAGATGTGAAAAGTTTTCTTTGCTGTTGCAGTCATGCTGATTTTGCATCATATTCTGCTCATCACCCTCTTTTATGCCTCACAATTACTCATTTGTGAGGTTAGATAGACTAATTTTGAATGGATAACAGCAATTACTATTCTAGTATGATCAGTTATTTTTTAAAGTTCCTCCAGAAATAAACGTTATGAAATGTTTCAGACATAAGTTTCCATAAGGACAAATAAACTTTTTCTTAAGTTTTCTGTTTCAGAACCTTCACAGTTCTGGTGAAGTGTAGTGCTTATGCTTTTTATTCTTTTATACAGTAATGCTTAAGAAGATCTTGCCCTGTTCTTAAGTAGCTTAAATGATGGTAGTCATATTATAGAAGGGATATGGAGAATATTATTATTATTTATTTATTTTTAGCACATAGTAACTTCTTTCCTCTTCTGAACACAATCATGGGAAAATATACATATTTCAAGGTTTAGTAATGGAACACTCAGATCAGCAATGTTGCTGTTTCTCTAAGAAGTACCCCACTCTTTTTGTGCTTAGATAGCTGAACAGAGACAAAAAACAATGTCTCAAAGTGACATAACACAGTACATTCTCTTCAATGCATGGTCTTGGTGGTAAAATATACTTACTGGTATACTGCTGTTGGTTGGCCAGATGTTTTGGTTTTGTTTATGTAAAAAGTGCCACTGTATGCCAGTGTTCTGGATGCGCATTGACATTTAAAAGTTCCATTTCCATTTACATGTAATATACACATTTCAATCAAGGTATTTATTCAGGGAATATAGAGTATTCACATTCTGATGATGTAAAAAGAAGAATGAAACTTTAATTTGATTCTCAAAATCGTTTTTTCCTACCTGCATAGAACCATTTTCTTCACTGTGCATAATTACTTTGTACTGATGAGAAAGACTGATGCTGAATACAAAAATAATGAAAGGGTTAAATTACTATCAGATTTGATATGCTTTGTATTAAGTCACAGAATTCCAAATGTAGCCGGTTACATGGAAACAGAGTAAAGTTTGCTAAGAATTAGGTGAATTACAAGATCACTTGCCTTGAAGTTCTGTCATCATGAGTCCAAAGAGATTCATACAGGAGGCCAGGACAATGCTAACATAACTTTATAGGTAGGCAGCACTGATGGCACAAAATATCTAATAAATGAAAACACACTGCAAATAGACGTGAAATCACTGTTTTGTAGAGTGGAGATAAATCCCTGTAATAATGGAGAGTTTCATGAATATCGTGAGAAGTATACTAAAGATTTGAGAGATAAGGTTATAGTCAAGATAATGCCAGGTCTGTACTAAAAATAAAAATAAGAAGTCTGAGTTAAGACAGCAAATAAAAATTATTACATATTTAATTGTATTTAAAACAAGCAAACCAATTAAAAAAAAAAAAACACCACTGTGGTTTGACTGAAGAGGTAAAGCTTTTACTCTGTTTGATCAGATCACTCCCCTGAAATAATTGATGTATGGGTTTCACTGAACTTTTTAATGGATTTATCTGTGTATTTATTAATATATATATTTATTTGTGAAGATTGTCACAAGTAGCTAACATTAAAATTAGAGCTAAAAGACTGAAAAAGATGTATCAATTAAGAACTGGATCAAGGGTTCAGTTTCTGATACAGGTGAAGTTAGAATTTTTTGCAGATTTCAGTGGCAGCAAAGAAAAAATAGGCAAAGAATTCAATTCTATGTGCTCTCCTATAGGACACTTTCACACAAGTTTATGTTTGTCACACATTAAAAAAGAAGATAGTGAGATAAAGAGCTCTGAATAATGTGCATGGAGTCACTGTTGCTGGCAAACTTTTTTGAAACAGGAGATGGTGCCTATGAATACATTGTGTCTGGTGTTCTCCTCATGAAGTTTGAAAGAGTCTAAGAAATGAAGTAGGGAATGAAAGCAAGAAAAGGAGGAGAGGTGTGCTGGGATGTAACAAGTGAGCTGAAGAAAGAGTTGACCATAGGAAGAGAGTAAGCACAAAGGAAATGAACAGATGAAAGTTAGCTAAATCAAGAGAGAAATTTCTACAAGAGCAGAAAACTCCAAGGAGTTTACATTGTTTGTCAGACAACTATTTTCTTTATGACATTGCTTTCATTTTTGTATCTGAACATTTCCATATTAAGTAGTAAATATTTAAGTAATAATAACAGTTTATAAAGATATAAAATTTAAAAATGAGATGATCAACAGGTAGATGGAGACAAAAATAAAAAATGGGAAATTACCACTGCAAATAGTAGAAAGTAAAAAAGCATAAAATGGAAAGGAAAAAAAAATCTTAAAATCACAAGAACTGTGAAATTTTTCTGCAACAGGTTAAAAAAACAGTGAAGAAAATATATCAGATTGCTGCTAAAACTGTTTTGGATGTTTTAATTCCAGGGTGTCCTAATGGATATACAACAAAGACCTCTTAATGATAGTAGGAACTAGATATATATCTCAGATCCTTTTAACACCTCTCTAGTTAGTTAGCTAGTTAAAATTGGAGTCACTATAATTTCGAAATACACTTTGGCAACCTTAGCTGATATGTCTTAGCAAGAACATTACCACTGGAAACTGAGGAACAGAGATAGTTGAAATTAATGTTGCAATCTGAACCTTATTTTTAGACAGATAGTTTAAGATTAGAGGAAAATAATTATTTCAGATCATATATTTTAGCTGTCGAACTAGTACAGTCATTTCAGAGTACAACTTCCTTGGTTCCAGATCAATCAAGAGAGGTTCTTTTCCTTACTTGAAGAAGTTCCTAATGAAAGCTTCAGCTATATCATCTCTTGAATGCGATCTGCTTCTTTCCCTCATTTATTATTGCTAATAATGGAGAAAAAAACAAAACAGAAAAAAATAAAATAAAATCACTTTCATCTCTTTATAGGGCTGAGAAAGACAGTTCTGCACAGACTGAAACCTGATCCCGGCTGAAACTACCCATGTGTTCACAGAGCTGTCTGGCAGGGTGCTAACCAACACATCTTTTGTCTCTGAAGCACAAATTCTTTTCAAATTAATCAGATAAATTTGCTACACTTTGAATTAGCTAGAGATACCACCAAACCAACTCCATGTCCAACATTTTCTGAGTGAGAAAGCTCCCAGTGATGCCCCAAGGAACAGTAATGTGCTCAGAGAGCAGCTGAGGCACACAGGTTGTATACAGCAGAAGGTAACAAGCATGTGTTTAGGCAGAGCTGCCTGACACTTACTCTTAAAGTGCTACTTTTTCTTAATATCTTTTCTTGTTGCTTTTTGCTATGTTGTCAAACTTCATTCAAGATCTGGGGAGCATCCGCCCTAGACAGGAGGGCTGGGAAAGAGTTTTTTGGCAGTAGCCACTTGTTCCTTTTCCAGGTGGGAATTAACACTCCATAGGTCTTTCCCTGAAAAGCAGTTTGAAAATTGTTACTTCTTATTTTTCTCTAATGGAACATCAGTAGAAAATAAGAACGCTGTAGGAAAAGTTGCGAGAAAAATAGTCTGCCAAATTCTGTGCACATAATTACTTTATTATTTGCCAATTAGAAACACTCCTAAGTGAGCTGGTGTAGCCCAGGCCCCTATGTAAGACTTCCAACTGCATAGAATAAGAAAGCTATTACTTTCTGAAATCATCATTGCATGTATGAGATTTATCAGTGGATAAGTGCAAAGTACAATCCACATCTCCACCAGCTTGCTGCTTGCAAGCATCAGGTACCTCTGCAGAGGCAGGTATAATTGAGTTATTTAGCAAACACGTCATACCTTCATTAAGAGCACTCTGAGTTTAGAGCAGATATGTTAATGTGAAAATAATCTCTCCTGCTTTATTTTGATACACAATCCGCTTTGGACACATATTCAAGGAGGTTTTAGATTTGATTTTTCAGGAAGATTTCCATTTAAGGATGGAAACTGTGACAAATGTTAGGAAATTTTCAGAACAGCTTTAGTGAACAGAGCATGGCCATATCAATGCTTGACCTTCCAAAAAGTCATCTTGCAGTGCATTTCCATTGTTGCATGAGGGTTTCTTGCCAACATTTCACAAAAAAAATAAAAAAAAATCTGTCCAAAACAGCTCCCCAGTGTGGAAATATATCAAGCTCCATTAAATAGTAAGCCAACTGTACTGTTTATAGGTGTATTAGATTTTTTTTTTTGATTATATGTAATTTTATATGGTAGATGGGAGAACATGGTCTTTCATACCATCAAAATTCCTGAGTTGTCATTGCGAGGGACTTTTAAGCAATGATGTTGCAATTTGTAGAGCTTTTTTTCTTCAAGCTTTGGGTAAATCTTCCTAGTTACAAACTTTCCTGTTCCCTCTCTGGAGAATTGAAAATAGCAGAAATTAAACTTAAATCCAGTGGGAAGAAATCAAAACAAGCAAACAAACAAACAAACAAAACAGAAAACACATTTCTGAAGTTTAAATACCTTACAAGCAAGCACATAGTCACTGAACACTGATTAACGTGCTGCGAGCAGAGACATAAGCTAGGCCTCTGTACCATTCAGGAATTCAGAGAACAATCCAACCTCTCCTCTCCCAATCTCTCCCCAGTCCTTGATCTATGCCAGAGCCAGGAGTAGCCGAAGAGGGACAGAGATGCTGAAGGTGCAGGAGTGTGCAGGAGCTGACACACATCCAAGCCGATCTCTGCAGTTTTCACAGGCTACTGCTTTCCTTTTCCAAGCAAGGGAGAAAAGGCACCTCACTAAGGTCTTTGCAAGTTTTTCCTTAGAAGAAAGTTTTCTTTTTCAGACAAAACCCTCAGTCAAAATGTTCTGTAGGAACCCAGAAATTCTGTGTATCTTCTAACTTCTTTCTCCAATGCAAAATTTCCTTCCCATCTAAGCTCATTCAGGATTAAACAAAACAGCTGAGACTGTCTCAGGTGAATTTGATAAGCAATGAGAACTAGCCAAAACCATAAACACCTTATTACAATCTAATACTGCTTTTCTTCCATTTTTTCCTTCCTTTTTTCTTTCCCTTTCCCAGTAGCAAATAATTGTCACTAGAGCCTGGTCTGAAAAAAAAAACACAATTCTTTTACCTTCCCTATCAAAGTGGAAACATAGTAGAGAAATTAGTTTTTTCAGTACTAAAAAGCTGATACTGTGGATTAACTTTTTGTTGGACCACATGTAAGAAATTGGCACTACAGTTTAAGTACTGAGGACTGTGTCAACTGGAGATATTTTTTTTCTGTACAAGTCCTCTAAGCTGAGGTCAGTCCATTATTCCTGTTAATTGGCTTATTTTTTTTCCTGTCTCATCTATAGAGATTGTTGGTGTTTTGTTTTTTTTTTTTTTTCGTTTTGGTCTTTTTTTTTTTTGGTGTTGGGTGTTGTTGTTCGCTTGTTTTTTGTTTGTTTGTTTGTTTTCCTTTTTTCACTGATTAATGGAATTGTAGCAAGAATGTTTTGTTCTTTGATAGTGTGCAAACTTGATTTAGTCAGCATTTCCTATTTTTTCTTGGTCTAAACAAAAATGAGAGTCTCTGAATTCCTAATGACTAAATTAGTAGGACAAATGTCTCCTCCTAGGAGAATGTCTTCTTTGTCATTTACCTCCAAACTTTCTTCTTTTCTTTTTCTTCTCTTTTCTTCTCTTTTCCTTTTTTTTTTTTTTTTTTAAATCTCAGGCTGTTTAACCTTGCTTAAATCATGACAGCAAATGAGGTTAATTTAAATGAACTGCATACTCCTATAAATTAGTAAATAAGACAGTCAATTAACCAAATTAGATCTTATTGGAAATTGGCTGCTGCCATCTGGAAATGTGTTATTAGACTTTATAGTTGGCATGACCTTTAGAGCTGGATCTAGCAGGATTTTTTATGTCTCCAAGAATTGCTTGACTTGGAAGAAGAAGTATTTGCAAAGCCTTTTTAATATTTCTGTACTTACTGAATAACTAGATTGGGATATATCATATTGCTATTGATGAAGAGGTAGTTGAATATGTATGGAATTTCTTATTGAAAAATCTGAATTACATGTCTATGCATTGGCATTTGTTACTCTGATTTTCTTTTTTCTTTATTATCTAGTCTTCTGATAGTCTTCTGTGGAATCAATCATAGTGAGACTGGCCTTTATTTGTCAAACTTTAAGCTGCTTATCTCCTTTTTAAACTGCCAGGTTTGTTTCCCATTTAGAACTTTTAGTGAAAATAAGGGCATGCTTATATTGAATAGTGAAGTTTTGAGGTATTGTTTCAGTGGTATCCAGGCTATCCTCTCTGTAGATAGCTCAGATGAGTGCTACCTGGACAGAAAGTTGCATGTATGTGCATGCTTTCTATTGCCCTAGGAAAATTACAGGGCAATGCTGTTCTGGGGGTAGTTTGTTCAGTGCCGTCTTGGGAATGGCTGTATTACATGGCCAAGTATTTATGTTATTGAATGTATTTGCCATTACCTTCAGTATGTGAAAGCTGTAATAGCTTGCTGACCTCATTCAGGATGCTTAACCTGCAGCCTGTACAGGTTTGGAGACAACTTATATTGAGGTTGAGTCTCATCCTTCTGCTGGCCCTGTTTCCTCAAGGATTTTGTCAGCAAGTGGTGGACTGCCCAGGTAGGTTGCTCAGAGAGGTTGTGGAACCTTTATCCTTGGAGATATTCAAAAGCCATCTGGACGTGAGCTTGGGCAATTGGCTTTAGGTGCCCCCCTTCCTTGATGGGGTGCTCCCCCTTCTCACAAGCTATTGAGATGGTTGGACCAGATGATATTCAGAGGTCCCTTTCAACCTCAAACATTCTGTAATTGTGACTGGATAATTCATGCTTGTGGCCTCTGAAGCTTCTTATTGGTGTTTCTTATAATGCCTTCTCTTTCATAACACAGAGACATGTTCTCCAACACGATCAGGTAACAGACCCTTGCAAAGAAAGAAAGAGTAGAAAAAAGTTGACAAACTCCTGGGTTGTTGACCTAAGCCCCTGGGGTAAAATGATTTGCTTCAAGTCATAAACTGCTTTTTACTCTGTCAAGAAATGTGTTACATGATGCATGACTAATATGCAGTAAAGCTGTCACTGTATTACACCCACATGCACAAACAGACCGGCTGTGGTTCCCAGATGCCACAGAACTGGTCATATGGCTAGGAAGTTCCCCCAGCTGTGGGAAGAACTGATTTCTCAAAGCAGAGAGAGCATTTGAGTTAAACAAGCAGAAAAATATATATATTTCCAGATATCGGATAGAATCTGTTTGGGAAGAGGAGGGATTTGGACAAAAAGAGCACTACTGTGCCACAATCAACAAAAGCTTCATAAGCATATATATGTTTTATACATAGGTGTCATTAAAACTCAGAACAGATATGCCTTACCTAAGCATCTACTCCTATGTGTTCAATGAATATGTTTTCTTTTTAATGTCTTTCCAGTGGTATCTTATGAATGGGTATTGCTCTAAAATGGACTTTAAATTTTGTGCTATGTAGATTTCCATAAAATAATTACTACAGATTCATTGCTTAGCATGGGATCTGCAACTTTTCATATTTAGAAAAACTATATGAACAAATCATGGAGTTCAATAATTATTTTGAATGCTTCAAATTACTGGAGAAGTAAAAGACTTTACTGATCAAAATCTGGACTGAGGCCTGGAGTGTTAGAGACCCTAAAATGTCTTCCCTGACTGGCTCTTGACAACTTAGCAGCTGCTGACAAAAGGCAGAATTCATGATACAGTTCCTAGAAACTCATCTACTACCACTGTTGTGTCCTGGGAGATTTTTATGTGATACTGACCAAACCGAAGAGCTCCATTGTAGAAAAAATGTATGCCTTCTGGAGGGGCAGCAAGTAGTTGAATGAAAAGGGAGAAAATATCTGTTGCAAGACTTTCATATGATCTCTTCTATAAGGTAACAAAGGGTTGTTGGAACAGCTCAGATCCTTCGGTGTCTCTGTTTTTCTTCAGTTCCACAGAGTTGTGGATATATTGCAAGAGAGACTGAGGTCTGGAGGCCCCTACAGTACTTCTTGAAGAAGTAAGACTGAGACCTGCAACCACTTTAGAGGCCGGGTTTATCTTAGTCTTATTTAATTTAGAAGCTGAGTATCTAGGGAGCCATGAAGAATGAAATAACATAGAAACAAAGTTGGATGTGGCAGTGAAAATGTTTGTTTACAGTGAGGTAGGGATCCACTTAATTGCAAGCATTAGGTGACAGGAAAGCATAAATACTATGTAACTGTTACACTCATTCAGGTAGACCCTTAAGACTCCTGGATTTTATTTTATTTTTTTTCCTGGGGTGGTGGGAGTGAGAAAGGGAGATGATCAAAAACTAGTTTGCTTGCTTTCCTTAGGAGGCAGTCAGGTGTCATGGTTAATATGCATTGTGCTGTTCCAAAACTTCTGATATTACTTTGTAAATGACTTTTCAGCAACATAATTTTTTGTCTATTATTTTAAAAGTTTGGTTTATTTCTAGATGTTTTCACAACATAACTTTCATTTTACTAACTTTCTTCAGAGTGACTACCAGGTAAGAATTTCTATCTGTGATAGTTGTAGAGAAGAGATTTTTTTGAATTCTGTTATATCACTGAAAATAATGATTGGAAATGTCAATAATTTAATACCATTTTCTTGCAAGTGTCTCCTGTATAAACATAAAAATTAGGTATTAATCTTGTACTCTTGAACACTCAATACTAGACAAAATTGTTAGAAAGACATTTAAATACATAAATCACACTAATAAAGGTAGTGTGAATGTACTCTTCTTGTGATTTTACTGAAATACAGTGCTTATCAGGAATGTACATCAAGAAATTATAAATTCTTAATGCCACTATCTCTGCCCAGAGATTCTCATTTCTCTTGGTCTCAAACTGTAGCATTTGTTTGCTTATAACTGTGACAGTATTTCTGCTTGCTTCAGAATTTTGCCTAATTAGCTGATTTGATAGATCTGTGGAACTGAATATATTTGTATATCTGCCTGGGAGCATGAGAAAGTAGTAAATAGATAAGCTGTCTCTTCTGCTCCACTGGTGCTTTGCATCCACTGGTGATGCTGTATCAGAACTCTGGAATATTAAATCACCTGACAGTCATTATATCATTAAGACTGAATATACTACTAGGATGTATTAAATATTAGCCCTGAATACAAGTCATATTAGCTCTCTTTGTCCTTGTCTTTGTTGCTAGATTTAACTAATATGAATTTAATGTATTTCTCTAAAAATATATGCAAAATAAAAGATTTCATAGCAACAGTTGAAGTTTTGGGATAAATAAAACCTTACCATGCACAGAGCACAAGTAGCTTGTTTACTCCTAATCTAAACTGCCACTTGCAACTGGAATTGGTCTTCTCAGTTATATCAGTGCTGTTCAGCATACTTAAAGTAATATCAGGTTATTCTTCAAGGGAAAAAATGCATGAAGTGACATAGATTTTTAAACTGTTATATTATAAAATGCAAAACCTATGATTATTTCTTTGCTCAAAACTATCCAGGGCGTGTTAGTGTAATGGGCAAATTTTTGTCGGCTTCCTCTCTTCTGTAAATATACAGCATCATGTTGTAGTTCCTCTGTTAAAAATAGTTTAATGTGAGGACAACAATAAAAAAATAGACTTTTTTTTTTCTTGTTACCACTGGGGGAAACAAAGTCAATACATTGGAATAGAGGTAGAAGGAGTCTGAACTTGAGACGTGAGCTTTTTAGCTTTTTTAAGGAAACCTTAGTTTCTATAGATGGGAGATTTTGACCCTTCTTTTTCTATAGAGTTGGCCTTCCTTTGGCCAAGAAAGAACATATGAACAATTTTGTATCCTAAGTTAGCTATCTTCTGTGGTATGATAGGGAAAATGAATAGGAGGCTCTTCTAAATTCTCTTCCCAATAGGCAGTTAAGTAATTACTCAGTGGCTCTTTTTGCTCTCTAAAGTTAATCTTCCTTTTGCTTTGACTTCTGAAAAATCAGAGGAGCAAAAAAGCATCAGTGTTGGTTGTATCTTTCTGGGGAAAGATTTGCAAATGAGGAGTTGAGGACTTCCATGGAAGTAACTGGAAGGCAAGACAATTTTACTAGTACTTCTACTCAGAGATCTATAGAAAACCAAGTGATAATGGGGAAAAATAATGTGAGGAAATATTATTTACTAATTTATTATTTCCTGTGTTCCTGTGGAACTTCTATTCTAGCAAATGCAGTTAATTTACTTAGTTTCCCTGTTTTCTGTGTTGTTGTTTTGTTGTTCTTGTTGTTGTTTTCAGAACAGTGTATTTACTATGTAGAATTCTTTCTTAATATTTAAATGAAATAGAATAAAAGTTATTGATAATAGATAGAAAAAGTCTTAAATCCATTTCAGATGCTAAAAAAGACGCATAATTTTTAAAAGTTATAAAATTATCACAATATTTTTCTAACTTTTGCAAGAATATGAATTGCAAATGTCTGCTTTGAAATAATTTACTCTTAAAAAACTATGAGTGGCATTTTAAATATAGGGTGAAAAAATCTGTTTTTTAGAAAGGAGTGTTCACTATATTTTGCTTTCTCAAACTTTGTATTCTATGCGTGCATTATCTCAGTATAGCTTTTGCTGAGGTTTTATCTGATTGAGGTTGCATAGAGTGGAACATATATGTTTAGCTAAGTAACCCTTGTACCATATTTATATCTCAGTGTGGTACAGAACAAGTCTTGCTTTCTCCATGTATCGTAATTTGTTTGTCATAAACTTCATGAAACATCAAGGGAGACTAGCAGCTGACAGAAACGGGTGCTGCACCACTGATTTAAATGGATTTAAGCCTGCCTACATCCATCATAGACTTGGTTGTCTTCCAAAATATATATTTTTTTTTTCTGTTGGAAATGACAATTTCAGATTGTTCCACTTGTAATATTGCTAGAATTAATTATGGTATTATGCAGTGAAATGTAACTGGCCAGACTCTGCCAATTGGATTTCTTATTAGGCAACCATGTTCTATGTTTTTGCTTGTATTGCAAAAACAAACATATTTCCAAAATCAATTTTGGGGGGGGGGGGGGGGGGGGAGGGGGGGGAGAAGAGGAATGGGAGGACGATGACACCTTTCTTTTGGTAGTCTTACTCAACCTTCATTACCATGTTGATATGCATACAGACTGCAAACAGCACTTGGCTAGCCAGTCATTCTGAAAATGTTGCTCTCCTTTTGTTGCATCAGATGTTAAATTGTCTCTGCTTTTGAGGCTAGCCATACAGTCACAATATCGCTTCTCCCAGCTTATTTCCAGTTGGTGTCAAACACTTTATTCCTGCTCCCAGATGGCTCCTGATGTCAGCATCTTCCCTACTTCCTGCTATATTTAAGCAACCCCCCTTTCTCTTATGCTATTCCTAATGCTTGAGAAGAGATTTTTGTAAATGCCTGTTGGGTTACTTCATTATCCCCTTCAAATCCCTCCGTAATTCCCCTTTGCTCTGATGCCTGCAGGGACCTTGCCAACAGTTAGCCTAGTGATGTGTTATGACTACTGCCAATATGGTCCCACGGTTTCCGTGTGCTCTCCTGTCTATATCCATCTGTTCTCTCTCCTCTTGTGCTCAGGATATGCTTATGCTCTTGTCACTGTAGCTAGACAGGAGAACTGAAGTTTAAATTGGCTACTGAGAACACAGACAGCCAGGAGCTCAGCATACGGGCTGACCTGGCCTGGTCCTGAGATGTGGCCCACCTCTAGCCCTACTCCTCAGGAGCAAGTGACCTTTGTCCTCTGTTCTTCCTCGAAGAGTGTGCAGGTACTGTGTGCCACAGTCAGGATCCCTGTAATGAGTGTTGCCCTTCTCCAGGTAGCTCTCATCCAGCTTTAAAAATCTAACTTGCCTGAGGCAATCATTTGAAATTTATTAAGTGGCAAGGAAAACACAAGGGGATATACTTTCCTTATGTTGCAAAATTGGTACTGAATTTCAGATAAATCACAGACTAGCAAAGTGAAAAGAATATGCAACTTTAATATAATCAAACGGAAATCTAAAGTTTTTGAGTCTCAACTAGCAATACAGACTAAATACTGCAAAGAAAAAAAAATCAGATATTTATTGGTGTTAACAAGTCATAGCTCAGTAAAGGAGGGAAGATAATATCACAAGTTCTTGATATTTTTAAAAGTTATGCATGAATGCAAATAGAAAAAGTAACAAACATATGATGTAAAGACCAAGCAGCAAATCACCAAAGATGCCTTAATACCTAATGTATTGGGCAGCCAGTCTTGGTTGTGATCTAGGCATGATCAAGCCACCTTTGAGAGCCTCTGCTGCAATCTTGCTTATCATCTAGAGTTTTAAGGCAATAAAATAATCTTGTGCATTCTTGGAATTTAAGCATTTAGGTATCTGTATCTGTGCTTAGGAGTTATATGCATTTCTTTAACATCGGTACAACGTGGATTTATTTTGAAAACTTGAGGATACCATAAAGCCGCAGGGCTTACATGAGTCTCCCTAATCACATAACAGTCTCTATCCAAAAGTTCTCTGCTTAGAAAATTTCAGTTTAGAAGGGTTGGGTTCAAAGCTTTCTGCAGCTTTAGCTGGATTACATTTTGTTCAAAAGTGTATTTGTATGTTTATGTTTATTTTACTGATCTTCTAGAAAATAAAGTTTCTTATTTGAAAAATGCATTTGATCTTCAGGGTCATTTCACCTTATATCAGTCAATTTGTTTTTATCCCTAGAAATATAGGGGATGAAAAAATAGAAAATAAAAGGCAACAAAAAACACCACCACCACCAAAAAAAAATACTTTTTGTTTTGTAGCCAGATAGCTTTCGAGTTTTCAGGAGAAAGGAAATTACTATCCATGCTTTGTTTAAAAACAAAACAAAACAAAAACACCACTTTAATACTTAGGTACAATCAAATATCCTTGGCCTTCTCTTGGAGGGATGTTGGGGAGAGAATACTTTTTCCTCTTGGATTATTCTGCAGTTCTGTGATGCTTGTATGATTATCTCTATCAGGAGAAGAAAGAAATTGCAATTAAGTATTGCTCCAAATGAGAGCTAGGTAAGACAATAGAGAAATTACTCTTTAAAAAGATTATGAAAGATCTAGACAATGAAAGTGTTACATAAATTCAATATGCAACACTTATTCTTAAAAAGAATTATAAGAAGAATCTATGTTAAGTTCATTAGATAATTCTGAAGTCTGTGTGTAACTGATACTGGTGTTGTTACCAATTAGTAGCTCCTGACATACAGTGGTAATATCATTAGAGATAATAATAGGTAAGACTCTTAAACAATACTTGTAGTCCTGCAATGCTAATTTCTGACTCAAGTCGACCAAGAAATTGTTCCTAACAAAATCAAGTGTTCTGCCTAGCAGATTAAAAAAAGTGAAATGTAGAGATGGGCCTTTGCTATAATCTGACAGCAGTATTGTCATTACCAATGTATAGGTGTGGTGGTTTTACCATGCTAGGCAGCTGAATACCACAACCACTCTCACTCCCCCTCCTTAGATGAGGAGGGGAAGAAGTAAAGGAAAGAACAACTCACGGGTTGAGATAAGGATGATTTAATTAAAGGAAAAAATAAATAATTATTAAGGAAAGATTATTATTAATTAAGCAATTTAACTAAACAATTTAACTAAACAACAATTTAACTAAAGAGGAAAAAAAGGGAAAGGGGAAAAGTGAGGGGGAAAGGGAAAACTAAACAAAACAATTAAAGGCTATGTGGAAGTGCAGAGGAAAGAAATTACTCTCTACTTCCCACAAATGAGCGATGCTTGACCACGTCCTTGAAGCAGGGCCTCAATGCACGTAGCTGATGTTTGGGAGGACAGATGTTTTCACAACGAGAGTCCACCCCTCCCCTCTTCTTCCTTTTTCCACCTTTTATTGCTGAGTGTGACATCATATGGTATGGAATATCCCTTTGGTTGGTTTAGGTCAGCTGCCCTGGTGATGTTTCTTTTCTCATATTTTTGCCCACCCCCTAGGAGGGTTAGAGAGAGTCCTAATGCTGTGCCAGCACTGCTCAGCAGCAGACACAACACTGGTGTGATACCAGTGCTGTTCTAGCTACAAGTGCAGAGCACAGCACTGTATGGGCTGCAGCAGGGAAAGTTAACATCCCAGCCAGACCCAGTACAATAGGCTTCCACATTTATGTATTTAAATGGAGTTTTAGAAAAGTGACTAGAGTTGGTACTGCAAGACTTCAAGATTTTCAGATGAAAGCAGGTTCTGAATTCCTTTTTATTTATTTATTTATTTATTTTAAGTTGGATATGGGTATTTATATCATTAGTTGCAGAGCTTTTGGGGACAAATAATATGTCAGCTGGAAGAGTATGACACAAGTAACAAGGAGCAGAGCTGAATATCTCTGGCTACAGACATGAGTACTTCCCAGGAATGCTTATTAAATTTGAATTATTCTTGGAGTTAAATTTAATCCATAACTTACTGAATTTAGAAGTCTAAAATCAAGATGTTGTTTGAAACCTGAGGTGGTGAAAAGGGCAGTATCAGTACAGCAGATGCAGTGACTTCTTGTAAACAGGCTCTTTATTCAGGTAGTCCCTGCTTGCCCACCCATCAGTCCTTGCCTCCATGCAAGTATAATCAGGAAGTTATTTTACAAGAGGTAGCAGACCTTGGTGTTTAGCTGATATCATTTTGGGAATGTTTACTTCACGCATGTCAACTTTATCTCCTCTGCAGTTTAATTAGTAAACATAGACTTCTGCAGTTCATTATTGTACCCTTTAACACCTATTTTGATACTTAATCTCACTTTTTTTTAGTCAAGTTTTTCCCGCAGCAAATACATAAATAACCTACATATAATATGTCACCTAGACTTTCTGTATCTTTGTCACCCCTATTTCTGGGTAATATCAAGAAGTAGCACTAATATCCCCAGCTATTATGTCTTATTACTTAATGATTTCAAAGTGGATTTGGGGATACTGTACACATGTAAAGGTAGAAACAAAAAACTAAGAGTAATATTTCTTAAAATTGTTATTGGGTTTGGTTTTCTTTTAAACAACAAAAGTTGTTATTGGTGGGTGGTTTTGTTGTTTGTTTTTTTGAGAAAAGTTGCTATACATGAACTTCAGAAAAAAAGAACAATTCTTGTCTGAGGCCAAGTAGCCCTATAATTTATTT
Organism: Anser cygnoides; assembly: GCF_040182565.1. Taxonomy (NCBI): domain Eukaryota; kingdom Metazoa; phylum Chordata; class Aves; order Anseriformes; family Anatidae; genus Anser; species Anser cygnoides. The sequence continues at coordinate 134,946,679 of NC_089874.1, forward strand.
ATTTCCTGTTATTTTCCAAAAACCTCTAGAGGTAGTTCATAACTACTCATCATAAAATCATACATTTAAATTCCCACTGAGATTTTTTTCATTTTTCCTTACAAGCAAATGGTATAAATATCTTTCTCAAGAACTTGATTTTAAGGGTGTGACTCAATACCTGTTAATGCTAATATAAGTATTTTCATTGACTTCTATTGAATCTCAGATGGTCTTGCACATTCAATATGCGGCATTACTCATAATTTTTGATAACGTAGCCTTACTGAGGGACCAAATATAAACTGCTGATGTGCTTTTTAGTACAATAACTATTGGCATAATATAGGCTGTATTATTCTAATATTAAAAAATATAACCTTTGCCATCTTAATGGAGAAGCAGGCTGTATGTCTTGAATCTCTAGTTTCAGCTATACTGTACTATACTTTTGGTTCTGAGGAAATACATACTTATAAAAATATGTTTTGAAGAGAATTTAAGAAACTTTTCAAAACAATCATGGTAGGAAAAAATACCCACTTTCTCCACTAATAATTTCAAATGGCCATTGTGGTTTCCTGAAAAGATTTCTTGAAAAAGGAGTGGTTTTAATCAGTTAAAATAATGGGATATGGTCAGTTTTCAAAGTGCATATGTCTCTAAAAGTAATGTCTTTCTAAATGAAACAGCCTGTTGTTCCAGTCAGAGGTGACTTGGACCATGTGGAGCTCAGAGTGGCTAGAAAGCACTATGGTTTCTTAGGATTTACACCTCTCCATTGAAGATCCACATCTATGAGCGGGTCTTCAGCTGATACAAAATTTGTTAGAGTGACACTGGCTATGGACGTGCCCCTAACATTGCTGTCCTGCCAAGCTCCCACCTAACTACTGTTAATTCTCTTTTGATATTTGTCATCATGAATATGCTTAACTCCTCAGGTCCTTGCTTTGGTTAGACTGATGATGCTAGACGTTAGTTGCTGCTTTGCTATTATAAATAGCTTAAGCTTTTTGATGGATTATTACTGTGTAAAGAACCCTTCATGGTAACGGATAATTTTGATAGGGCTATCTAACTGGTGTCCCTTTATTGTATGCTTTGGCCTCTGACTGAATGGCATTCCCAGAGAATACTGTTTCTGGCCCACGTCGATGACTTCAACAGGATAATTTTCTGTTGTTGTTGTACAAGATAAGTAATGTTTTCAGGAGTGTAAATAGTAAAGCAATTCAGAAATTATGAAAAACCTTCATTTAGGAAAGCAATGCTGTAGTCCTACCTCTGCAAACACACCAAAGGCTTTAAAAGTTAGACTTGATTCTAGATTTTATTTATTTATTTTGAGCAAAGCTCAAAGGAATGATAGAAAAAGACAATGTACTTGAAGAGAAAATGACTGTACAATATATGTAATACTTTTTGTGCTGGCAGTCAGACCGACAACTTTGATAGTGATTGTAATGGATGAGATGGTGCTTCATCATTGGAAGGTTCTGGTGTGGGAAGCCCTGATCTACAGTTGTAGAGTAAAGGAGGGAACACAAGTATGTCTCCTTATTTGCCATAAGGTTTTTCTCCAAAAGACATCATAACTAAGCAGCAGTTGACAGAGGTGAAGAATTTTCCCCTCTCCCTTTTCCTCACTGACTACTACAATTTCCATATCACATACAAGGTCACTACATTTGCATTCTTAAATGCAAACTGCCTGGACATGCAGCAGATTCCAGATTCCATAAAGATGTTTGCAATACAGTGATAGCTTGTAAGGAAGACTCTGTGCCTTGCAGCACTGTGCGTCTCCTTGAATCATTATCTCTGCTTATATTAAATGCACTACCCCCTGTTTTATAGAGGTTACCAAATTTAACATTTATGGGCAAAGCAGCTACTATAATTGTCTTAATTTAAAAGGCGTGAACCTAATCTGGAACACCAAATGAGAATTTCTAATTTATAATAATATAATAATAATAATAATAATAAATTCTAAGGAAAGTTAGAATTACCAGTTATTGGTTTGTTTGTTCTTTTAAGCTTATTTTGGGGAAAGTGTGATTAGGAATAACTAAACAAACACATACAGAGCTGGTTTACAGAAGTACTCTGTGTGGACCTGGAAAAACATGCGTGGAGGATCCCTCTAAAATGTGGGAAAAATATACTTTGATATTGCTTTTCAAAAATACATGTTTATTCTTAGGAACTTTTTAGTTTTTTCTGCACCCAAAGATGTTTGTATGTTGTAAAATAAATAAATAAAATAAATCCTACAGCTTTTCTTAGTGGATAGTTACTGTACAGACATGATCATCATTGATTCAAAAATATATATATATTAATTATAACAACCATTTAATCTATTTATTGCAGCTTTAAGAAGTCTTGATGTCAACTGGCAGCTTACAAAATAGAACTGACAGTTTCTTTGACACTTTCAGCATAACTGTGAATAAGATGAAGGTTCTGCTCCCATTAGTTATTTCCACAGAAGCGCCTGTGTCATTCATTGTGGAGGAATTGAATTCTGCACTGTGTCATTGATGAAAATGAAATTTGTTTTAATAAAACCCTGTCTTAAATATTAACAGGTAAGGGCTTTTATGTTTTTATCATGTTATGTTGCTGTGTAAAGGAAATCTTCTCTCCCTCCTCCTATTCTTATGATCACTTTTCTTTCCTAAATCATACACAGTCAATAAATTATAATAAAGTTCTTAAAGGAGAACTTCAAACAGAAGGATTAGGGAGATTCACTTCCATCCTAACAATTTATCCATAACTAACTGAAGGTTTAGCTTCTTGTCACTCTGATTCATAAACTGCTTAAGAACCAAAAACTTAGCATTAATACAAGCTGAAGCTTGTGGTAAATGAAGTATGGCAACTGGAATGTTATGTTACGTCCTATTTTATCTTAAAATATGCCTATATCTCCAAATTCAAGGAAGTATAGATATCTCAATTTTCTACTTCCCACTCATCTGGCTTATTGTAAGTTTAGATCTCTTCAGATCAGAAACCTATAAGATTTTCACATTAAGCTTTGAGGTGGACATGTAAGAGAGGCACTACCCAGTGAGTGGTGTGACGCTACTGCAATGGGTGTGAAGCAGGCTTTTTCAATGTTCCCTTGTTGCTCCTGTTTCAGGGAAAAAGTGGCAACACTAAGTCTCTTTGATCTCCTGCTGTATTTATGGTAGGTTTGCATGAATGACACAAGTGGATTGGTCACCCTGCTCTCTGAATTGGCCAAATGGGAGGCACTTCCAGCTCTGTAAGCTCAAGTACATGGCTGTGCCATCCTGCATCATCATAATGCATATAGGGCATTAAGATTGGAGTTGCCTTTGGATATCAGGTCCTTTATTTCTGACCATCCTCAAAAAGTGGGACAAAGGGCCTTTAAGTGTTCAAGGGTTAGTTTTTATGTCTTCACCATCTTCTAGGCTATGCTTTAGAGAGTGAATTTAAATTACTGGTGTTAAGTACTAATTTAAATCTGCAAGTAAAATAAAAATAATAATAATAATAAAAAACTCATATTAAATAATTGATTTTTTTTAATTTTAATTTCTTATCTTTTTTTTTTCTTAAGCAACTGGGTGGGGGGAAAAAAACAACACATAAAACTGTTTATTATACAGCACTAAGGCTGAATACACTACTGCTTTCAACTAACCAGGAAACGATAATTAATTTTAGTAGGAATAAACACTTTCACCTGAAGAAAGTGTTCCTTCATTACAGGCCATCTAAAATTAAGCTAAATGTATATAAAGAAATGCACACACTGCGTGTGCATATACACACGTTCCCTGACTACTACAAGTTTCACATCACAAACATAGGACTATATTTGCATCCTCAAGTAGAAACTGCCCAGACATGCAGCAGAGTATCTAGATCCCATGATGATGCCAGATCTTGCTATACAGTGATAGCTTGAAGGATAAAGTATATAAATATGTATGTGTGTATATATACATGTGTGTGCAGAAATATATTTTTCATGAGTAAAATACCAGCACTAACTGCACTGGAAATACAAACTTAAGCGTTGCAGGATCTATGTTCGTTTGGGAGAGACTGATTTTTTTTTTTTTTTTTCCCAGAACATCAGTTTCCCTTCTATATCAGTGTTATAGATGCATATGATATATATATATATATAGCATATTGCCGTTTCCATTGTTTCATTAAATAATATTTTTCCTCTGTGTAACTAACGCAGAAATAGTTGACTTTTAGTATTTTGGGTAGAATCTCCAAAGAATTTTTAAACATTATGTAACTTCAGCATCACACAATTTGAAAAGTATTTGTTTAAATCAGTCAGATGTTAATATACATTTTAATTAATTCCACCTATTCATATTTTTGCCAAATATTAACATGTATCGTTCTACTGTTGAATCAGAGTCATTCTTAGAGAAAGCTTTGTGTTTTTTGTGTTACAAAATGTTCACAAATCATTATGTAAAGTGTATACAGATTCAACCTGTTGCTGAATATACTGCTATGTACAAGAAGACACTTTAACTGTCACAAAAAATGAGCTGGATATTTCAGTTTTTGATAACTATAGGTTTTCAGATTTCCTTTTCATTTGTGTTTTCCTTTGATGCACATATTGGAGATATTGAGATCAATGAAAAGAGGTCAGACATTCAGAAAATATGAAATAGCAGTGAAAGGGATGCCTGTTTTCACTTTGGTGAATAATAAATTGTATGTGGCACTTACAGCAAATAATTTAGCTCAGAATGAATTTGAATCAGAAGTATGTTGAATAAATGCAGTGGAAGTATGCTCAGATGGCTTCATACCATAAATATTTCTCAAAAAACTTGCATAGAATAAATAGTAGCCAATGCAGTGTGCATTTTCCTATCTGAACAAAAAGTCAACAGAACCAAAGCAACACAAACATTTTGAAGGCTCCTGACACATTTGAAACAAAATATTGTTTCCTAAAGTTTTCTAGATATAAATTTATCTGAATTTAATTTATATAACTCAAAAATTATGCTCATCTTTTTTGTCTCAGTCTTCACTACCAGTCAAGCTTCTCTGAATCTCTGGGCAGGGACTGAGGGACCACTGTCCCTCCCACTGTAAGCAAAGAGCAGGTTGGAGACCACCTGATAAAACTGAACAGGTACAAGTCTATGGGGCCTTATATCTAAATTGGAGAAAAAGAGATTGGAAGAGTATTTGGTGGACAAGGAGTTGGCTGGATGGCTGCAGCTGGAGAGTTGTGGTCAATCGCTCTATGTCCAGGTAGAGACCGGTGAAAAGTGGTGTTCCTCAGAGTTCCATTTTGGGACCAGTGCCATATAGCGTCTCTTACTGATTACATACTCAGTGGGATTGAGTACACCCTCATCAAGGTTGCAGATGAGACTAAGCTGAATGGTGCAGTTGATGCATCAGAAGAAAGGGATGCCATCCAAAGGGACCTGGACAAGCGTGAGAACTGGGCCCTAAGGAGGTTCAGTACTTCAAGTGCAAGGCAGGGTGCTGCACCTGGGTTGAGGCAATCCCAGATATGAGTACAGACTGGAAGAAGAACTCATTGAGACCAGCCCTGTGGAAAAGGACTTGGGGGGTTCTGATGGATGAAAAGCTTGACATGAGTTGGCAGTGCACACTTGCAGCCCAAAAGGCCAAGTGCATCCTGGGCTGCATCAACAGAGGAGTGACCAGAAGGTCAAGGGAGGTGATTGTCCACCTCTGCTCTGCCCTCGTGAAGCCCTTCTTAGAGGTCTGCATCCAGGTCTGGGGCTCCCAGCACAAGAAAAACGTGGACCTGTTAGAGTGGGTCCAGAGGATGACTGCAAGGATGATCAGAGGGCTGAAGCATTTCTCCTCTGAAGAAAGGCTTAAAGAGCTGGGGCTATTCAGCATAGAGGAGAGAAGGCTCTGGGCCTCACTGCCACCTTTCAGTACTTAAAGGGAGCTGATTTAAAAAAAAAAAAAAAAAAAAAAAAAAAGTGGCTCTATACTCAAGCAGATAATGATAGGACAAGGGGGAATTATTTTAAACTAAAAGAGGGGAGATTTAGATTAGATGTTTGGAAGAAATTCTTTACTCAGAGAGTGGTGAGGCACTGGAACATGTTGCCCAGGGAAGCTGTGGATGCCCCATCCCTGGAAGTGTTTAAGGCCAGGTTGGATGGGGCCCTGGGCAACCTGATCTAGTGGATGGCATCCCTGCCCATGGCAGGAGGGTTGGAATTGGATGATCTTTCAGGTCCCTTCCAACCCAAACCATTCTATTAAATAACAAACATTATTTATCAACTGGAATATACTTTTCTGATTTAAAGTTTTTCTTAATTACCCAATACTTCATGTTGGTTGACTTTGGTAATAATAATAAAAACTTTAATGGGAGAAAGAAAAAAAATCCACAGAAACCTATGACATTATAGTTAATTCCATTTACTAAAGTCCATAGTTCTTTAAAAGGTATTCCCTCAAAAACTTCTCCTCCTGTAAAGTAACTCCATTAGGATACCACGATGTGATGCACTGTTCAGTGTTCTACATCCCTCCATATATGAAGAAATATTTCATAAAAATCTGATGCTATTCAACTTGATGTGAAATATCCCACTGTTTTCAGCTGGTGAAGTTTTAATTTCTTCAGTTTGTATTGAAGAAGAAGCAAGTGAAGCAAATTGTTTGACATTTTCATCTTTGGAACTCCAAGCAGTGTATTAATGTGTCTTGTCTGCCAGTTTCTTGATCTGTTTTAAAATAAGTCTCCAGAGCTTGAGCTGTGCATAGGATGAGCCTTAAAGATCACAAACCTAATGGTTCCAGTGCTGTTAAAGCAAAAAATAGCTGAGATTTTCTTTCTAAATAACAGCACATTCTAACTGCTGTGTCCACATCAGTCAGCCTTTGTGCTCAAGTGAATGACTTATTTCCAAATATTATATTATTATTATTTCCAAATATAATATTATTACTGCACTGGAGGTGCAGTAAGGTCTGTAATATATTCACCAGTCTGAAGATGACCACTTAATAAATATATAACCTATGTAACGAGGAATGGGAGGAAAAAAATATAAGTATACAGAGAACTCCCCTTCAAATACTTTTGAAGCTAGGAAAACTGATGGATTATAATAACCATGAAAATGTTCCATCTTCCCAATGAAAAATCAGAAATTAGGCTTTAATAAATACTGATATATAATTTTACTATGCAACAAAATCTGTCTAGCATTACAAAATTCTTACTAAATGGATAGCCTTATTTGATAGGGTGTGTTTACAAATTTACTGTGTTTGAAAAAACAAAGAAAACTTTGAAGCTGTTAGAGATGCATAGACAGTCTTACAAAAAATCTACACTTTTGTGGAAGATAATGGTAAAGAAAATGTGTATTTCAGCTCCCAGTTGTTGTTGTTGTTGTTTATTTATTTAAGTTATTTAGATATTAGGTTACATTTATTTAATATTTGTAATAATTATTTAATATTTAAGCTATTTAAATTTTACGATGAAGAGAGAAATTTGTGTTATTGACTTCAAACTTATTTCAACATTAGTGAATTGGCTGTATTGGCAGTTCTGTGCAATGCGTTTAACTTGTAGTTTAGAATATGATCTAGAAGCCTGGAAAGAGCAAAAATTAAGCAGGCACAAAATGACAAAAATAAATAATGGGTGTGTAAGTCTTCTTCACACAAACATAGCAGTATAGTTATTGTAATTTAAACAGGCTGAGGGAGTGGGGGTTGTCCAGCCTGGAGAAGAGAAGGCTCCTGGGAGACCTTGTAGTGGCCTTCCCGTACCTAAAGGGGACCTACAGGAAAGCTGGGGAGGAACTCTTTGTCGGGGAGTGCGGTGACAACACAAGGTGTAATGTCTTTAAACTAAAAGACATTTAGATTAGATATTAGGAAGTAATTCTTTACTCAGAGAGCGATGAGGCACTAGAACAGCTTGCCCAGAGAAGCTGTGGATGCCCCATCCCTGGAAGTGTTCAAGGCCAGGTTGGATGGGGCTTTGAGCAACCTGACCTAGTGGAAGATCTCCCTGCCCATAGCAGAGCAGTTGGAACTAGATGGGCTTTAAAGTTCCTTTCAACCCAAACCATTTTATGATTCTATATAATCTTAATATTTTAAATGGGAAATGCAAGCTATTCTGTGACCAATCTCATAAAAATGAGAAGGAAGATTCTTAAGTTTGGCTCTCCAGCACTTCATTCTACTTCTTCTCCCTTCTGTACTGGACTCCATTTTCTCCAGAACTGATGGATACTGATAGAAACTGCAGCATTCAAAAAAGCACAGAGGGTGTTGGTAATTGAAGATTCCTCTCTGAGAGGCACTGAGGCATGCTTTTGTTGCCCAGGCAATCTATCAAGAGTGGTTTGCTGCCTGCCTGGGACCAGTATTTCTGCCATCACAAAGAGGCTACTGAGCTAGGTTAAGCCAGAGGACTATCACCCATTCCTGCTCTTTCACGTAGGGACAACTGAGTCTGCAACAAGGAGACTCTGAAACATCAAAAGGGACTTTATGTCCCTTGGAAAGATGCTGAAAGGGTCAGTAGTACAAGTAGTGTAGAAGCCAGCATGGCTTCACCAAGGGTAAATCGTGCCTGACCAATCTGATGGCTTTCTACAATGGAGAGACTGCATCAGCTAACAAAGGAAGACCGATGTCATCTACCTGGACTTCTGCAAGGACTTTGACAAGGTACCACATGACATCCTGGTCTCCGAATTGGAGAGGTATGGATTTGATATGTGGACTATTCAGTGGATAAGGAATTGGCTTGAAGGTTGCACACAGAGAGTGGTGAGCAATGTTTCTATGTCCAACTGGAGGCCGGTGACAAGTGGTGTACCTCAAGGGTCTGTCCTAGGACTGGTACTGTTTAATATCTTTGTCAACAACATAGTGGGATCGAGTGCACCCTCATCAGGTTTGCAGAAGACACCAAGCTGAGTGGTGCAGTTGATATGATAGAAGGAAGGGATGCCATCCAAAGGGACCTGGACAGGCTTGAGAAGTGGGCCCACGTGAACCTAATGAGGTTCAACAAGTGTAAATGCAGGGTGCTGCACCTGGGCTGGGGCAATCCCAAACGAGAGTAAAGACTAGAAGAACTCATTGAGACCAGCCCTGTGGAAAAGGACTTGGGGGGTTCTGATGGATGAAAAGCTTGACATGAGTTGGCAGTGCACACTTGCAGCCCAAAAGGCCAAGTGCATCCTGGGCTGCATCAACAGAGGAGTGGCCAGAAGGTCGGGGAAGGTAACTGTATCCCTCTACCTTGTGAGGTCCCACTTGGAGTACTGTGTCCAGGTCTGGAGCCCCCAGACAAGAAGGATGTGGAGCTGAGTGGGTCCAGAGGAGGGCCACAAAGATGATCAAGGTGCCGGAGCACCTCTCCTACAAAGACAGCGTGAGAGAGCTGCGGCTGTTTAGCCTACAGAAGAGAAGGCTCTGAGGTGACCTCATTGCAACCTATCAGTAATTAAAGGGGTCTTATAAAAAGGATGGAAAGGACTCTTTACTCGGGTAGATGATAGGACAAGGGGGATAGTTTTAAACTAAAAGAGGGGAGATTTAGATTAGAGGTTTGAAGTAAATCTTTCACTCAGAGGGTGGTAAGGCATTGGAACAGGTTGCCCAGAGAGGTTGAGGACGACCCATCCCTGGAGGTGTTCAAGACCAGGTTATATGAGGCCCCGAGCAACCTGATCTAGTGGGTGGTATCCCTGTCTATGGCAGGGGGGTTGCAACTAGATGATCTTTGAAGTCCCTTCCAACCTAAGCCATTCTGTGATTCTATGAATCTATGATTCTATGATTCCATGATTCTAGTGGGTGGCATCCCTGTCTATAGTAAGGGGGCTGGAGTTAGATGATCTTTAAGGTGCTTTCCAATCCAAGCCATTCTATGATTCTATGATGATTTGATTATCCCAAGTTTCTCAAAACCAATGAATTTGGATCACTGTATAGGAAACTTCTAAATTTCCACATCACTAAGTTTCACTGAAGAGACTATCAAAGACCAAGGAGCACCCCTTAAGAAATAAGGATTTACTTGAAACTCAAAAGATGAAAAATCACTACATTTGAAGAAAAATATATATCTATATTTATAGGTTTACTGTCACTGGACTAACAAACAGATGGGGTTTTTGGTGTTGTGGTCCAAAATACAACTAAGCAGCAGAATCAGTCAAATCCAAGACTTTTCAAACACTTGGCTTCTTCATTCTTTTAATGCTTAGAAGGTTTGATCCTACTTTGTAGTAATATCAAATAATGCATAAAATAACATTTAATTTTTTCTTACTCAAATAAGCTATAAAGTTGTTGTAGCACACATGTATTAAGTAAACATAAGAATATGTTAGGGATGTTCACAGACATAATGCATCTTCAGAAAGGACTATTTCCATGATTATGATGGGTTTCTATTTCACAATTTATTATATCAGAAGTTTTCAATTTGCAAAACCCACTACATCATACATAAAGATGAACAGAGAAAATGCATTAATGAGGCAAATCACCCTGAAATACATAGAATTGACAACACCTGTGCACTCAGATTTTCAGTGATACTGAATTTAAGAGTTAGTGCATGAATCATGCATAATTTATTTGGGTCTTTAGTGAATAATAAAATCTAAGAAGGTAAAATGTTCATACAGCATTACATTAGAAGAATTACCAGTTCACTCTAATGAATCTCAAAATCAGTGGTCTCCTAGTGAATCCTAGATTTTTCAATACATAGAATTGGAAAAACTGTTGTTATCCATCCATCTTCTGAAACTACAGTTGATGTGAGAAAACATTTATATATATATGGGTCTAAATCTTCTAAAGCATAACGTATGCATGGACTGTAATATATAAGTAGTACATTGTACTGTGCCTTATATGCCTAAGTACATTTTTTTTAGAAAGCCTAGAAGAAAGTTTGGTGACACAATTATTAAAGTTGAATGCAGAGGCAGAATATCTCACTGGAATTTGTTTCATGATGGCAGCCTTGGGAGTTCAGACTCTTGCTCTTTTTTAATTCCACATAGATTTTCAGGAAATTAGAACAAATAAATTAACATCTTTTGCTTTGAATTGCTCACCTTTATGTGTAGATGGAAAATTTCAGTCCTCAAGAGTATTATGGCACATGAGCCATTCATTTAAAGTGTTGGGGGAGGGAGAAGGACGAGTGCTTCAGAAGAGGAAAACGATTTACTTTGATGTTGTGGTGGTTTTACTCAGATGGGCAGCCGAGCTCCACCACAACTGCTCTCTCACTCCCCCTCCTCAAAGGGAAAAGGGGAGAAAATGTAATGAGAAGGGCTCAAGGGTTGAGATAAGGACAGGGAATCTCAACAATTACTGTCATGGGCAAAACAGACTCAGAGTAGGGAGATTAGAGAAATTTATTACCTATTACTAACAAGTGAGAAACAAAGGAAAGAAACTAATACCTTACCCCCCATCCATCCTCTTCTACCCCCTCCCCATGAGTGGCGCAGGGAAGTGGGAGAATAGGGGTTGTGGTCAGCCTATAGCACTTCGTCTCCGCCACTCCTTCACAGTCACTCTGCCCCTGCTCCAGGTGGGGTCCCTCCCACAGGATGCTGTCCTTCCTGAACTGGTCTTGCGAGGGCTTCCCACAGGCTGCAGCCCCTCAAGAACTGCTTCAAACATGGGTCTGCTCCACAGGGTCCATCTGTAAGGAGCAAACTGCTCCAACCTGGGTCCCCCACCGGCGGCAGCTCCCCCCCAGACCCCCTGCTCCTGCATGGGCTCCTCTCCACGGGCTGCAGCTCCGGCCCGGGGCCTGCTCCTGCGGGGGCTCTCCATGGGCCGCAGCCTCCTCCAGGCCACATCCACCTGCTCCACCGGGGGCTCCTCCACGGGCTGCAGCGTGGAGATCTGCTCCGTGTGGGACCCGTGGGCTGCAGGGGGACAGCCTGCTCCACCAGGGGCCTCTCCACAGGCCGCAGGGGAACTGCTGTTGCCTGCCTGGAGCACCTCCTGCCCTCCTTCTGCACTGACCTTGGGGTCTGCAGGGCTGCTTCTCACTCCTCACTTTCCCAGCTCCTGTTGCACAGCGATTTGTTTCCCTTTCTAAAATCTTCTCTCGCAGATGCACAAACATCACTTATTGGCTTGTCCCTGGCCAGAAGCGGGTACCTTTGGAGCCAGCTGAAACTGGCCCTTATCTAACACAAAGCAGTTTCTGGATTCTTCTCACAGAAGCCACCTCTGTAGTTCCCCACTACGAAGTCCTTGCCACGTAAACCCAGTACATAAATGGATTGTACTGTTATCTGCTTGAAAGTCCTCTCAAGATTATTTTTTTCCTAAGATAATTTTATTTGGTAGTAAACTTTCAGGCGGTGATATCTGTTTCACCCTCCTGACTCTGGAATAGGATTTTTGCATGTTGTCTTGATTTTTCTAGCCATTCAAGCAGTCTATGCCTGTGAACTGGATAAAACTAGCATTACCTTTGTATGCTATTCCTTGTGTGTTCTTGTGAAGCTCAACATACAACTGCTGTAGTTTGCTTAAAGTGTATCTGCAACTGTGAAAGTGTCTCCATGTGAGACAACAGTCTGAAAACCAATTTCCACAAACAAGGGTTGGAAAGGTAGAAACACAGGGTCCTTCCTTTATTCATGCTGATTCCAGGCAAAGCAGGCAGATGAACTGTGTGCCCACAAAAGGGCAATGGATATTTATGCTACTTATATGAAATATATGTAACATGGAGGGGGGAGAAAATTATGCTTATTGCATAGACTATTAGAAAACTGGTCATTCGTATTAGTGACTTAAATGAAATGTTTTAAAGTTATTTTAACCTTTTTTTTTTCTCCTTTGTTTAATAACATGACCTGAAGATGCAGTTTGTAATGATGTAAGCTAGACAAATCTTGAAATACCTTTCAGTGATCAATTAGAGCATTTGCAGAGGTGAGTTGTGACCACCAAGCAATCTTTAATGCTGCATTACAGAAAAAAAAAAAAAAAAAGATTCAAAAAGAGTAAACAGGGAATGCTAACAGTCAATAAAATTATTCTATCAGTGTTTTTTGGATAACTCAGCTTTCACGGGGAAAGACTCCTACTTTGTTTATAGGAGGTTAATGAAAGGTTGGAAATTTTCTTTAACATGGATTACTTTGAAAGCAAAAGTACACGATAAATATATGACTGATAGAAGGAAAGACTTGTAACTTTTTTGAATATGTTGTATTTTCCCAGAAGGAGTTATGAATAGAGGGTTTATGGCACTGTTTTTCCACTTTTGTTTAACTTTTTTTTTTCCCATGTTGTTCTCTAAATACATTTTATGTTTGTTAACAAAGTTTTGTGCACAAGTGCTTTCTGGTAACTTTCTGTCCTTGGCCATTATAGCATAGCTACTTGGTAGGTTATGCTTGCCTCTCTGCCCAGAAAGAAGTGGCAGGAGCCTCCCTTTGCAATATTTTGTCCAGTATGTGAGACTTCCCATATCACACACTGGATGGGAAGGAATGAAAAGCAGCAGTACACAGAGCGTTTTCTGAATTAGTTTATAAAAGTTACATTAATGAATATGTTCTACTAGAATTCAAGCTAGATTCACAAATGCATCCCTTTGTTACTCAACCATAGAAGACAGAATTTGATAGCAAAGGCTGGATAATTTGAGTGGCTGTGTTCTTTCTTTAAAGGAGAGAATTGGTGTGTGTTAGAGGAGTGGGAGTCAGTGTGTCAAATTAGAAGTCATAATTATGAGAATTTAGTCAGAATTTCTTCCTCCTCTTTCTCTGAAGAAATGTCCAAGGAGGTTATCTTTTATCCACTTCCTAGAGCTCTTCACACTTTGTGGTCTGACCACCACAAGTGGTGATATTTTGACTCCTTCAGAATAGCAGAATAAGCAGAAATAAGAGGGGCAGTCCTTCCTCATCTGTCTATTTTTTCTGTCTCATAGAATTATATTTCCATTTGATGGGCCTCAAAGTATAGACCAGACTTTTTGGTGTTGACGCTGATGTTTTTTTTTGTTTGTTTTGTTTTGTTTTGTTTTTGTCCTGCACCAACATTGATGAAACCATTGCTGTGATAATTGCTCTTGTTTTGTCATTCTTTGAAGAGGTGGTTTGCCTACGTTAGCATATAAACCATGAGAGTTGCAGAGTCTGACAGACCTAGGGACAGACTCCTTTTTGGTGCATCCCTATCTCATAGCTGTCTCTCAGACAAGGTGAATTCAACTTTCTTTTGCCACACTGGAATCCTTGAGAAATAGTGAATGTTCCTCTCTCATTTTGACCCTTGTGCTGCCATCAACCTTGTACTGTCTCAGCAGATGGAGCAGAGACCTATTTCAGTTTTGTGTGTGTGATGTTATCCCAGAGAAATGTTTCAGAATTAGGGAGTCAGTGTTCCTAAAATTCACTTAAAATTCACTAAAGCTAATCCATAGATAGCTATAAGAAGATGTATTATAAAATAGTTCCTTGATATTAGAAGGGAATGTTCTGCCAAGTGATTGTTATTTGTACTGGTACTGAACGATTTCATAGTCTTTCTGTGCTTAAAATGCCTGTTTCTGAAGAGTGTTGTTTAGTATGGAATCTGTGAATTTTTCTCAAACGTAGAATTGACTAGAAGAGCAGACTTTGATACCATGTCTTTGATTTTCACCTTAGTTACACTGGTGGTGAGGTATCTGTAGTCCCTATTATAGCCATAGATGTATAGGAAGACTTCTTTCTTACCTGTCAGAATTCTGAGAAATACAGATAAGAGTGGGGAAATAAGACCTGAAAAAAAAAAAAAAAAAAAAAAAAAAAAAAAGAAAAAACCTGTCTTATTGAAATCTTACATCTGGAAGCTGAATTTAGATGCCCCAAGAGATTTGCTATCCAGGGGACCTCCAGGGTAAAGTAGACTTCTGGGTATACTTCAACTTCAGGCAACAACATTAATCAATGAACAACTTTAATACATTAACAATCTAAATGTATACCAAAGTGTTAACTATTTTGCTGTACTACAGTTGAGTCAAATGCAAATAACATGATCTTTAAGACTGAAAAAATGTTCTTCCCCAGTACACCTTTGTACTAGTGCTATATATCTATGCCTTCATTAGTGGTGTCTAGGAGAATATCTGTTTCTACCTTTTATCACGGGTATGTTAGTCTGCAAAGATACGATTTATGCTCTTTTTATTGAGGTAAAAACGTACTTTTACTCAACAGTCCAATTCATGTAAGAATGTTGTTATTTCACTATGTTAACATGGGGGAGGGGTATGGCAGGGGGAAGAAAAATGGGTGCATGGACTATCGATATGCAGTCTTACAGAACAAAATTTGAGTGATTTATTTCTGTTGGTTTAAAGTAATCACATTGCTCTTGGACCAATGTTGTTAATCAGGAACAGGGAGGAATGAACTTTATATTTTATCAGATACACAGAAGAACTTTGACTGAAGACACTGATATCCCTAAATTTCAGAAAGTTAGTGCTACTGCTGAATTTTTAATTCATGGTCTTTCTCTCTCTCCCTTTTGTTGTTGTTGTTGGTGGTGGTGGTTGGTTGGGTGTTGTTTGTTTATTTGTTTTTGTGGATAAATGGTTAAAATTAACTATACTCAGAATAAGTCTTGCTTAGAAGGCAGATGCTATTTGATGACAATTCTGGCTTGCTGCCACTGATATCCCAGACAAATCAACCAAGCATTTTGGTAGTATCTGTTTTGCAGAGAGAATTTGCTGAAACAGGAAAATACAATACCTTGATTCTCACAGTGAAACAACCAGCTACGATACATAATCAGTGATTTTTATTTATTTATTTATTTATTTATTGCCTGGCCTTTAAGAGTTGAAAAAGTCATGTTAAGCAAGTAATTTTCTTGACATTCGTACTTTATTCTAATTGAATTGAAGCTTATTATAACTACTTTAAAAATCAATATCCCTTCATGGGAGCAGGAAGAATGAGAATCAATCTGAATACTTCATACATTTCATCGGGAATTGCTTCAAATATCAGCCCTTTCTCAGCAGTAATCTGTGTGATTATGTTAGCAGCATCAGTCACTGACAACAAGACACCTGAACTGTGTTTCTTTTCTTGTTCATTGGGATCTTTCATTGTTACAGAGACTGATATTCTTTATATAAGGTTAGAAAAGATCCATAATAGCTTTTATACCATTATATTTGAACCTCTAGACTTCATTAAAACACTCTTCAGCTCCTTTACTTCCAACTTCCTTGCTGCTTATGAATTATTCAGGAAAGATTTCACTTGAGGTAAATAGTTTGATTTGAAGGTTTTTGTATCTGGATTTAGATGCAACGAGCAATGTTAAACGCTCAGAATTTTAAGTGAGGAGAATTGCAGAGGCTCAGCTATTAAGATGGAAGACATTTGCTGTTAGTGCTCTGGGGCTGCCATTGAGATCTCAGCGCGGTGCTATTTGTCATTCTGAAGTAGGTAGGCATTATGATGCCTGGAGTATAAATCAGCCTTTACATGGTGTCGAGTCCTGAAGCGCTTTGAACGGTCTAATCCACTTCTGAGTTAACAGAACATTTTTGGTTTTACAAGCTTTAAGTTTCCCTTTTTATTTAACCCTGTCATTGTGTTATTAATCATCATTATTTTCTAGAATTTTATACACTTCACCAAATACACTTCTTAATATTTTGCTTCAATGTTATGGTGATATCACTGAGATGATCTTTAACTTCAATCATCTGTAAGAGATGCAGTTTCAGCAAAATTTATATTATTAATTCTCCTCACATAAGGAGGAAATCTGGCTTTTTCTACTAGCATGCTGGGCAGGCCAGCATTGCTCAGCTGCTGTACCAAAGGATTCTGTCTGTTCTTTGTCCCTTTTGCCCACTTCTGTATAGTACCATGTCAATGATACTTCCTGGACAAAGCTGAAATGGAACAACAGCAGTTTCCATGTGTCTGTTTTTATCATGTCTGCAGTCCAGTAGCCACTATTAGCTCAGGACAGTAAAGCAAAGTCTTTTAAATTATGATTACCTTCTAACATCTGGGCAGCTAGCCTATATACAAAGTGTCAGTTCAGAAACTATGTATACTGTAGGATATTGGTGCATTGAATCTCAGTTTCTGTTCTTGAGGTGGCTGACTAAATGTTTTAACAATCACAGAGCATTTTTGTTTATTTATGTAGTGCTACACAGACTTTAATCAGACACTACAATTGTGCGCTCAGTTGAACTTACAGTATTTTTACATGTGGAATTGTTAACGTTAATGAAATCCATTAAAATCATTTTCTTTTCCTGCTAGGCAGCACAGTCTGCGTGAACTGTCTGCATGCGTTTAACTGCAAATGTTTAGCGTTGGACTCAATGCTCAATGTGAGGAAACAGCCAGTTATTCCCAGTGAACTGGCAGTAACCCCAGTTCAGCTGGATATTTTAATACAAACCTACTTCTGTGCTGTGTACTAAAATCCCACACTGGTGCACTGGGGTCAGGAGCTCTCTGCCACACTAGTTAGATGGGGTGGGAGAAGAGCTGGATATGGTAACATTCCAAATGACAATGTCTGGATTCACTCAGTTCAAATTATTGCCATTCATTGTGGAGGAGTACAAGTCCCATTTTGCATTTCTTATCCCGTGGAATGGAGACAGAAACTCCTGAAACGGCAAGAAATCCTTGAAAACAGGATTGTAAGGTTTGTGTATTTATTTATTTATTATCACTGCTTCTTAACTTTCATACAGTGGAATATAAATGTTCCAGAACTAATTAATCTAAGTGATTGTAGCTAAATGTTAAGTCCCCACTATCTCTGCTAAAAAGCTTCTTTTTCCTATACAGCCACTTAAAGTTGTTGTTTTCATTAAAGTGCTCACTCCTCACTGAGAAAGTATGATAGTTAAGCAGCAGAGTGATTGCTTGTGTTAGCAGTAGCACATTGAAGTTATATGACCCCTCATTAATCTGCACTTTGATAAGGTCCTGGAGTAGCAGGATTAATGACATTCCACTGTAAATTATTCAAATCCCTGCCTGTGCACTGACTAGATCTTTAGAGAAACATGCAAGCGATACTGAATCTTTTACTGCCATAGAGAATAGCTACGGTGGTCCAGAGACAGAAATTTGTTCATCTGTATTGTGGGTTGTGTGTGAGTCAGTCTAACAGTAAATGTCTTTCTTTTTCTTTTTTTCCTTTTTTTTTTCTTTTTTTTTTTTTTTCCCTGCATGTGATTCTACTTCAACAAAATATTCTACTTGTATTCTACTCATATTCATACTCATGTTTTTCTATTCCCCCACCCTTTCCATTTCAGCTTTTGGGACCCATGCAGCATGCTGAAGGCTATGCGCCTAGGCTAGCATGGTGACATTAACTGTATTTGGTCCACAAGGCTTTCCTGGCTTCTTATGTTTCCCTTGTGCCACATCAGCCACATAAAATCCTATTTTTCCTTTTGGCTTCTTTGTCAGCTTGCATTCTCTAAGCATTGTCTCTTCAGCCATATCTCATCCCATGCAATGCCTTCAGTTCTTGTTACCAGCACTACCTCCCCTGTGAGGATTATAAACCTTGCTCCTGGTGCAGCAAAACTATGTGGATTTCATGGCCAGAAATACCTTTCTCTATAGAAAAGAAAAATGAGTGTGTCCCTCTTTCATATTTTAAGATTTCTTCTAGAAATTTGTGGACTTGAATGTCAGAGGGGATATTAGTATTTCTGGTAAAGTCCTATATAGCAGATCACAGAATTACTTTCTCAGTGATCCCTCTGTATAGTTGAGTAAGCTGTGATTAAAAGCTGTCCTGGATCAATTTACTGGAAGCAATACATCTAACAATGGAGAGTTTTCCACATCCTTTAACTTTCATTGATTAAATGTTTATCAAGTATTCTGCTGGGTGTCCAGCTCCTACTCATGACATTCATAGTTGTTTCTTAGAAATAAGAAAAAAAAATCTATTCCATTTTCTTTTAGCGCTCTTCTATGTACTACTGTGACATAATCATGTCACCTGGAAATTGTTGTTGGATGAAAAACAAATCCTTAAACGTTGCAAGTTAACTCTAATCTCATTCAATTTTTCCATTCTTAAGTTTAGAAACTGAATAGAGTACAGACAGTTGTCTCAGTGTTGTACACAGAAACATCCTGCCTGGATATTTGTGGTTTTGATATTGAAGAATTGTTAGCCACTGTTGCAGCAGCTTTCTGCTGAGAGTTAATGTTCATTGGAAATAAGCTCAAGTAAAGCCAATTAGAAATATTGTCAGAAAGTGAACTTCCTACAGTGGAGTGAAGGGCTGAGCAACACAAACTAATAAACCTCACTGATGAAACAGTATTTTCCCCTCAGCATAATATCTTGCCCAGTTTATATTAATAATTTCTACTGATAGAAGGAGTGCCTTTAATTTGTCTTGTACATTCTTAATGTGAGTCAGCATCACTGTACAAGAAGGGATTGCTCCCTGCAACTGTTCACTCTGTCATCTGTTGACTCTGTCAACTGTTCCATCAAGCTGGGCATCTCTGCACCATACTTTAGTAAATGTTATGGAGTGAACCTGTGATGAATTGCACTTTGGTATAAAGTATGTGTTCTGTCTAGGCTACATCTCAGCAGTTTGCAAAGGACCAGTGCTCCTTTTTCCAGTCCATAAAAGAGTGATGCTGGAAACAATGACTAAAAATTTTCATTCTGCTGTCACAAAGCAATCCTCAGAATTAACCATTTATGTATCTAGAAGTTGTTGGTAGATGTGCTATGCCAATGTCTTTGGAGAGCTGTGTTCTGCAGCCCCTTAGAATATTGCTGTTTGCTGAGCTGATACTTCTCAAATTACACCAGCCTGTTTTAACAACACAAAAACAAATTTTCAGGGACTTTGTTTGTGTAAAATATTTTACAGCAGTTTGCTTTTGAAACTGCTGCAAAATTGTAATGGCTTTTGATTTTGATTTGCTGGCAAGAAACAAGTTGACTGCCCTTCCTTTGTGTCCTGGTTCCAGTTAGGACAGAGTTAAGTAGCTCATAGTAGCTGGTAGGGTGCTATGTTTTGGATTAGGATGAGAAGAGCGCTGATAACATGCTGATGTTTTAATTGTTGCAGAGCAGTGTTTACACCAGGCCAAGGACTTTTCGGCTTCTTGCTCTGTCCTGCCAGCGAGCAGGCTGGGGGTGCAGCAGGAGCTGGGAGGGGACAGACCCAGGACAGCTGACCCAAACTGGCCAAAGGGGTATTCCATACCATCTGACGTCATGCTAAACAATATATAGGGGTGGCTGGCCGGGGTGGGGGGGCCGGCTGCTCGGGAATAGGCTGGGCATCGGTCAGCGGGTGGTGAGCAATTGCATTGTGCATCACTTGTTTTCTTACACATTATTATTGTTAATACTATTACCATTATCACTATTATTATTATTATTGTTATTATTATTTTCCTGTCTTAATAAACCGTCTTTATCTCAACTCACAGGCTTCACTTTCCCGTTTCTCTCCCCCCATCCCAGAGAGGGAGGGGGGAGGGTGAGCGAACGGCTGTGTGGTGTTTAGCTGCCAGCCGGGTTAAACCACAACACTTTGGAAAACTTAAAGGCTGAACAAAAAATAATTTTGCTGACACACCAAATGCTTTTTGCAACTGAGCTGATTTTGTTCAGTAATAAAAGTTGATTGGTATAGTGAAAGAACATTTTATGTAAGCTTCACACACCACTGCAGGCCCTCAGCCTTCGCTGAGACACTCAGGTCAGCAGGGTCAGCAGGCTTAGCCACATGGTTTGTAGTGCATAATAGAATGCTCAGAACAGAAAATTTCCATTTACAATTGTTTACCTTCTAATTTTTTATGTGCAAATTAGGTGAAATTCTGTTCCCATTCCTTCATCTCACAAATGTATGTTTTGAATACGTGCATACATACACAGATATATGTGTGTACATATGTATTATTTGTATACTTTCAATTTTCATTCAGCACACTCATTTCTATTTGGCTGGGGACCTATGGCTGCTATCTCACTGTTAGCTTAGTGATGTCCAGAAGAAATCATTGTCCAGACTTAAATCTACTTTCTTCCCTCTATCGCCACCCCACCCCCCCCCCCCTCCACCCCCCCCCCCAGGAAGTTGATGAAATACTGTAGGGAAGAAGGCTTGAGGAGTGCTAGGCATATTAGTGTCTGGTAGTTTCTAAGCATGTTTTCTGAGAAAAGAAAAAAAAAAAAGTGATAAAAAAGTGATGTTATGTTTTCCAGAGTATGATAAGAGAGGAAAGCCATTACACAAGTTATTTCTGTTTTTTTTACTGAGACACAAGAAAACACTAGTGTTTTTTTATATTGCCAATTCTCTACTGACTAACAAAGTTTAAGCTAAAGATAGATGCTTTGATGCCTTGATAGATGTCTGTTCAATAATGGTATCTACTTTTGCAATTTATAAGTGTCATTCGTTCATTTATTTAGATACTCCTGTTTTTTTTCTAAAGTCTTCTTTGTTTTCTGTTACTGAAGAATTTAAATCTTAGAACTTTTACTCCCATATGCCACAATTGAGTTAAAAGTTGGTTTCCTAATTTCCTGAAATATAAGGTAGAAAGCAGTTTCATATCTTAAGCAATAATTTTCTTTCTTTCTTTCTTTCTTTCTTTCTTTCTTTCTTTCTTTCTTTCTTTCTTTCTTTCTTTCTTTCTTTTTCTTTCTTTCTTTCTTTTTCTTTCCTCCCTCCCTCCCTTTCTTCCTTCCGTCCTTCCTTCCTTTTTTCCTTCTTTCTTTTTTCTCTACTGGAACAACAGAAAACGTTGATCTAGTTTCTGTTTCAAGTAATGGTAGCCTAACTGCTAAAACACCCCTTATTTTCTCTAACAGCTTCATGAAATTCCTCTAGAATCATTCCACGGCTTTTCTGAAGATTCCCGTTGCCTGATACTGTTGACCACAGAGGCATCTGACACTTCTCTTACCTATTGCACTCTCTCAATTTCTTTTTTTTTTTTTCCCCTTTAAATTTGTCTTAGATTACTAAAGACTTTTTTTTTTTTCCTTAGATTATTATTAGAAATCATTACTCTGTCAGCCTAGAAACACAGAAATGGAAGGAGCTCTGGGCTAAACAAGTCTAGTCCTTTGCTGTTGTAGAAACTAGTTTTTATAACACTCTTAGTTACCCAATCAAGATGCTAAAATGAGTCTTTTTTGTTCAAGATGTTTTGATTTATTCTGGATTCCAGTCATGCAAGTGACTACACTTCCCTTTTTCATGCGTAATCTCTTTTGGAGAACATTCCTCATTGCAGTTAGTTTCCTGCTTTAAAAAGGAAGGAAAAATGAGTTTAATGAGGCTTCTTGATGCAGAACTCTTAGTCCCATGAATTTATATCAAGAAACGTAAGTTTTATTTGGAGGAGCTAGTACATAAGCCAGTTTATTTACTCCTTCTGTCTGATTTGACTGGCCAGATGTGCCACTGCTATTTTGCCCTTTCTAGGAGACAGAACACTTCTGACAATCTCTGTAAGTGCAAAGCAGATTTGTTTTGTTTTCATGCTGGTCACACACAGTAGAAGGCTCCTTCAAATAGGTCTGGCAGAAGTCCATGTTGTCCCTCACTGTGGGAGCAATTAAGTCTATTATATAGATAACCAAGCTCATAGAAGTGAGGTATGGGTACCATTACATGCCCCTGCAACATTTGTTTAATTGCTAAAGCACTTGTTTATGCACTGCTTTGCTGGAAGAAAATGTATTAAACTATAAAATAATGATCTGCCAGGTGTAAAGTCTGCAGCCTTGGGGGGATCATTACAGGGCTCAGATCAGAATTTAAGGATTTAAGAGACTTTGTCATATATCAAATGTCTGAGGCCTAAGCTTCATCTTGCAGTTAGCTACAAGTCAGTTTTATGGACTGTCAATATGAAGAGAATTATTTACATATTTTTATCAGCCAGTAATTGAGTTTTTTATCATTTGTGTTTTCTGTCTTTTCAAATTATGCTGTATCATGTTGTTCATAAGAAACTGCAGCATTGTCATGTTAACAGGCATTGCTGTTACCTCAGAGCATCTGATTTACTTCCTTGTAAACATTCCATAAGATCAATGAAATTAATAAATTGTGTTCAAGTCAGTAGCAGCTTTGATGCTTTTTAGCTGGCAGAAATATCAACAGAAAATTTTATCATAGATGTGTGTATGCAAAAGTATGCAATGTAATGGCGGTTTAACAGATCAATATTGTACAAGAAAATGGAATAGTGCTTGTTATTCATTACTAATATAAAAAAGAAAAACAGAAAATATTTATGTTCTATACACACAAAAACATGAAAAATGGTCCATACCTTGGAGCTTTCTCCTATATGTCCCTTCCTGTGCTAACCTCATTTTCCCCATGCCTGTTTCTGTAAGCTTTCAGGAAGATGGTGAAATCATCACTGAAGCTCAGGTTCATATGGAGACTGAAACATAATTTCTGGAAATGCATATGAGAAAGTTGAAAAGTCCTTTAAAGATAATGGCCACTCTTGATCATTCTGCAGAACAAATTTTAACAGCGTTTATGAAGTTTTGGTGGGGATTGAAATCCCTGTACCTAAGATAAGAGACATTTCTGGTTGAAACACTTTAAATTTCAAGATATTAATTCTTGCAAATGTGTGCCAAACTTGCATCTTAAATTTTGTGTTTGTAAAATGTGATAGTCTATGTACATATTCACAGTGAGATGCACAGGTCTGCCGTACTAGGTTAGCCACATAATTTAAATTGGTACAAGGCAAACTCAATAACTTTACCACTTTATGATTTCTGTTAGAAATGTTGAGGAGCATAAGCTGTTGTACTCAAGAGATCTGTCCCCCTTTATGAGGCAGTTGTATCTGCTTTAGCATAAGCTGTTTAAAGCTGAAAGTTCTTTATTAATACTGTCTGTTGTGTTGCCTTTATTTTCCTATATTTATACACTAAATTCTCTTAGAAAAAGTAGTATGTCTTCTGTCCTTATGGGCTTCTTAGAGTTATGATTCCAACAAGCTTCTGAAACATGATCTTAATTATAAAAAAATTGTCTAAACTATGATTTTTAATTTAATAATATTTTATTATGCTGTGTTGTTGTTGTTGTTAATACTGATTTTTCTCAATAAAATAGATGCAGAAGATACTTCTACTGGGAATCTATATCTTTCCATAGCAATTGTGTTAATTTCTTCCAATCCTCATATGGTATCAGATCTGAAATCTGTCTCTCTTTGAAGATTCAGTATAAAATAAATTCTCAAAATCTTTGAAGACAACTATTGATACTAATGACCTTTCGAATGGAAGAAGGTGGTACCATCACTTATGAAAAGGGACAAAAGATGAGATTACCTACTTTATATTATTGTATATTCAGGTTTAGAATCTGTTGTTTTAAATCTTATCTGAAGACTAGAATCTTGTGTTGAAACTCCATCACACTTCTGAAATATCTGAATCATTTCCCATGCTGGTCTGTCACTTGAGTATTGATCCTGGCTGCCTCTGACACCCTGAAATCTAATGAGCTCACAGCCCAAGTGTTGTATTTTAACCCGGCTGGCAGCTAAACACCACACAGCCGTTCGCTCACCCTCCCCCCTCCCTCTCTGGGATGGGGGAGAGAAACGGGAAAGTGAAGCCGGTGAGTTGAGATAAAGACAGTTTATTAAGACAGGAATATAATAATAATAATAATAGTGATAATAATAATAGTATTAATAATAATAATATGTAAAAAACAAGTGATGCACAATGCATTTGCTCACCACCCGCTGACCGATGCCCAGCTTATCCCCGAGCAGACGGCCCCCCCACCCTGGCCAGCCACCCCTATCTATTGTTTAGCATGACGTCAGATGGTATGGAATACCCCTTTGGCCAGTTTGGGTCAGCTGTCCTAGGTCTGTCCCCTCCCAGCTCCTGCTGCATCCCTAGCCTGATCGCTGGCAGGACAGAGCGAGAAGCTGAAAAGTCCTTGGCTTGGTGTAAGCACTGCTCTGCAACAATTAAAACATCAGCATGTTATCAGCACTCTTCTCATCCTAATCCAAAACATAGCACCCTACCAGCTACTAGGAGGAAAATTAACTCTGTCCTAGCTGGAACCAGGACACCAAGGTCTTAGCTGCAGGCTATTTCTTCCAATATGTCGTAATTTTCCTGCTTGTTTTTTAAACTACAAATATCTATTTCTCATTTTAGGTCAGATACTTTGGACCAATAAATTGTAAGCTGTTGTTAAAATAAAAAGTTCTTTGACTTTCACAAGAACTTCAGCATAGATGGTATGCCCCTTTGCTCAATCTTACTAATTTTCTTTGACTGTTTTTGAACTCTACAGATACAAGTTTTCAAAATTCATCATGTACTTTCTTCAATCCAAAAATAAAAATTCAGCACACACAATCCTTGTTCTTAAATTTTTACCTTTTTTTTTATCTTAAATTTTTAAATCTTTTTCCTTCTCTACTCACAGTACTTTTTTGGAGAAGATAAAGCTCTCCAGAAATAGCAATGCTCAGTATTTGTATTAATTATCAGTTTTGGTCTGATAAATGATCCCATATATTCCTTACAATTGAGTATCTGAGAATAACTCATTAGAATACCTTTGGGGTATAAAATTGTAACTGTATGTAGCTTTAAGTGATAAAGTCTGAGAAAATGAATAATAGATGGGTATTTATTTATTTATTAATAATAGTGGGGTTTTGAATTATTCTGGAAAAACTCATGCAATATCTGTCTATAGGCTATTCTGAGGTAATTGATCAAGTATTTGTGCTGTTCTGTAAACTCTGCATGATTTGGTGACCACAAAAGATAGATAAAATTAGATATCATACTTAAGCATTTGGACAAGATGCTTCCAGTTAATTTTTAATCAAAGAGATCCTGGTGCCCATTATTTTGGATGACCCCTCCCAGGTTGTCCTGCCCTGATCAATCAAGGCATAACTTGAACACACAATCAAAAAATACTTGCTTAAATATCCTTGTGAAGGGCACGATCTATGCTTTGTATATGTCCAGCTTTAAAACTGAGTCAGGGTCTAGGAAATAAGTTGAGCCTAATCTATTGTTGTGTATTGATTGGTAGCTTTTACTGATGTCTACATCTGTTCTTATGGCATTTCATGTTGTGCATTTTTAGATTATGTGAATCTATGCAATTATAAATTATTTTTAATGATTGTTGTTGTTGTTGTTTTCCTCCTCTAAATGTTAGTACCTTAACAACCAAGCTATGTTCTATTATGTGAACAGATATCTCAAGAAAAGCAAACTTTTAGAAAGTTCGTATCTCTGTAATCAGTTTTCAAAGTATTCTCTTAAAAGCATAATGTTGTGCAAACCCAATAACCATTATAATTATAAAATTCAGTAAGATGAAGAAGTCCATCCATATAAGCTGACAAACTAGCAGCTGTGGTTGCTATTCTGCATATTGTCTTGATAGTCTTGCACATACAGTACAGTTTGCAAAGAGGTCAATGCAAACATTTATTTTTCCAAATGAATAGAAACTGGTGGGCCTTTGATTTAAGGATTTACTTCCCCAATGTGCTGAGGAATCAGTTCTACATATCTGTGCTCACTGTTACATTTTGACCTCTTTAGACAGATATTAAAAATCAATACCTCTTCCATGAAATATTCTGTGAACACACAAGTGTCCTTGTAGACCTCACTTAGGTCTTTGACCTGGTCTTGCTGAATTCATGGTCATTAATGGGAGAAAATAAAAACTGAAAACATTAAGGTTTATTAAACTGGATCAGCCAGGAGGGATGGAAGGTTTCAGTCCAGTTGTGTGTAGATAATGAAAGACTGAAAGCCACAACTAGTGAGAAGTTACAATCTCTGTCAGAGCAACATTTGCCTGTGGCAAATTTTCAGATAAAAATCTACTCTTTTTATTGTTATAACCTGTACTAAGAGAAAATGGAAAGATTTCTCATAGCTTACAGGAAAATTTTGTGTGCTGCAGACACTTCATAGAAAAGAAAATTAGCAAAATTTTAATATAGCATATAAAAATCATATAAATTGTCACGGCAAGTAAATGATTAATTTCCTGACAATATATTACTTTTTATTTAAAAACAATATTCACGCTCTTTAAGCTAAGATACACATCTTAATAGTAGCGTAAATCTACTTATTGTAAGAGGATTCCACGGAATTTTTTGCTTCTTTTGGGAGCCAAGGGAACCCTTGCACAAAGGAGAAAACAAACAAACAAGAAAGCCAGTCAGATGTCTGACTGAGCTGAGTGCTAAGGAGAAAATATTCTTTTGGTAAAAGTTGTCTGCATGCTTTCTGTCCAATGCTTGGACCACAGACGTAAGGAATAATTTATTTTTTTTTCCCCAGAAACTTTTTGCTTTTATCTACTGCTGTCAAATCAAACCAGAATGTATGACTGAATGAAAGTATTTTCCTTCTTAAAGTTGTGGTCTTATTTGTGCTACAAGATTAGTTGCATAAATATATATATTTTTTCTATATTTAATCAAACTCTAGGAATTTAAAAAAAAAAAAAATCATGACTTGTTTCAGCCTTCCTATGCAGTACACAGTAGAAAGAAACCAATGCAATAAAATAGTATCAACAAATTACTTGATTTCCACTGACTATACATAACTAAGGCCTTAGGCATTTTCTTTTATTTCCTTTTTCTAGACAGTTCTAGAGCAGGAAGAGAGAAAATAATCAAAACCATTTTCATGTTTTCATTTTCATTTTATTCATCGTAAATAAGCTCAGTATATTTTGGAGGATGAATTCCATTAAACAGGAAAAGTCAGGGGATTTAAGAAAGCGTTGTTGGAAAATTATTTCCTTTTGACTAATAATTCATAGTCAGCATGGAGGTTACTGTGACAATCATAAGAAATATTCATTGCACAGGAGGAGAAAATGGAGAGGGTCTTGAGCTTAAATTGTGATGAAGTCACAGTATTTATTAAAGGAAGGTTTTCACTCTATCTAGGACAGGATGAAAAGATGTTACTATGTTTTGGGGGTTTTGACACTTCACAGAACAGAAGAGAGATAAGGAAGAAAAGAGATAGAAAAAGAAGAAAAAAAGTCATATAGGAAAAAAAATATATCCTTCTTTTCACTGTTTAATAATCTGACATTGGGAAGTCAGAAAAAATGACCTCCAGATGTCCCTTCCAACCTTAACCATTCAGTGACTTTCCATTTAAAAGTTAAAATGAGATTCATAGTTTCAATTTTACATAATAATTTAAGCTGAATATTTCCTTACAATATATTGGTCTGATCAGAAAGAATTCTAGGTTCAAGATTTTGCACACATTTAGGGATACTGAAAATATTTCTGACTTGAGTATTTTATGGAATTACTCAATTCAATAGAAATATGATTAGCCTACTCTAATAGTGAATTTTAATTTGTTTCAGAAATATCTGCTATTAGCTAGTCTTGGCTACTGGAATAGCCAAGCCAACAGTCTAAATCAATACAGCAATTTTATTAGGAACCTACAGTGTAGAAGGAATGTTCAAACTGTTGTCCTTGAGATTAGGTTATTTTTGCATGTGTTTAACTTCTTTCTTGTCTTCTATGATAAATTAAGGCATAGAAACACTATTTTAAAGGTTTTAAAGCTGACAACAAAATAAAGTACGTATACTTTTGTAATACACGAAGGGGTGAGAGCTCATAAAGGTGAATTCGGCTTAAATTCCCAACTTTTGTCATGTGTAGAAAAAGGAGCAAGAAGATAAAGGATGAAGCAAGTTGTGGGGGTGCTGTGGGGACAATTTTGAAGCCTGTATACATAGATTTTACTTTTCCTCAGAGAATGGTGCAAGCTAGGTATAGAAAGGAGTTTATGCACATGTATTCATATTGTTTAATAAACAGTACTATATGGAGAGGAAGCCAGCAACTGTCCTTTTTTCCCCTTCTATCCATAAATATGCCACATCATTGAATCTGACAAAGTGAAACTCTGCAGCTTTCAGTTTGTGCATAACACTGTTGCCAAACTTCATAGAAATATTTTATGGCCTGTTGAAGTGCTAAGACTCTAGACTTCATGAAAAATGAAGTCTCTAAATGGATTGGAGCTATATCACTTGAGGAGTCTGAAAAATATCACTAAGCATCGCAGCTATTAACGACAGAACGTTGGAGAAATCACACCCTGCTGATGACATAGCCCTGTCATAAAATATCCCTGTGCTTGATGCCACTAATGATGAGCAGCTCCCACCTAGACACTGGATTATGGTATCTAGGTCCAGGCTGCTTGTGTCTTTTAATCCTCCTTAGTATGGCAAAAAGTAGTGGCAAGGGCTTTCTCACTGTCTTCATCTTTGTGAAAGGTAGAGATAGTTATCCACCAGCACAAATTCACCAAAACAGGAGCTTCTGTAGTCTGCACTTGTTCAGGTATTTCCTCTTCTTTTCTTGTACAGATATTGAATCTGTACCACCAGGCAATGAGCTGCTTCAGAGCGATATGATGAAAAAGTAAAATCACTTTCTTCTTGAATAAGTTTCTGGAATTACATTGTATGTAATCACATGAGTATCAGAACTTTCACAAGGGCAGGGGTGAGAATGTACATTTGGGGAGGGTCATGGCAGTCCCAATTTACTTTATCTTAATCACTGTAAAACTTCACTAGTAGTATCTCTGTTGCTATTTTGCTATGTTATAATCTCATGTACCAACTGTCCAGGTTATCCAGATCAAGGCAGTTGTTGCTATAACCATATGCCCATGTGAATGAGAGTATTTCCACAGGAACATTGCAGCTCTCACTCAAGTATGGTGGTGAAAAGGCCACTTTCACCAGATTAGTTGTCACAAAAAAAAAAAAAAAAAAAAAAAACATTTGAAAATTTTGATTCTTTAGAATAGTTTCTGTTAACTTGGCTCATCACCAATATATGAATTATGAGGGAGACTTTGTAGATGATAGATCAAAGAGAAGGAAATAGTGAAGATCTTTTGTTCTTGTTTATTTTTCCTTTCTGGTTTAAGTTCCAAAGTCCTCTTTCCTCTTCTCTTTTCCTCTGCCTAGATTTTGCTCTGCAAATATCAGTGTACAATATATCTGACCATATTTGCTTCTTCCTAACCTGAAGAGAAATAAAATTACTCTGGATTCAAACTTTTAGACAGTTTTGTATGAAGCTACATGCAGTACTTTTGACTTGCAACTTTTTTCAATGCAAGAGAAGTTCCTTGGGTGCTGCTAATCGCTGTTCTCCTCCTGGCATTTCAAACCTACTTTTCTCTTATACATTCGTCTTTCCTTCTTTTCACACTTTTTTTTTGTGTGAAATTCCCTCCCCCCCCCCCATTTTTTAACATATAATCATGATTTTAACAGGATGTTTATGCTGAAATCTAAGATAATTATTCTGCTCTTTTCTATTAACTCATTCCTTAAGATGATTTCAGCTGTTCTAAACTGGATTAAAAAAATGAAAGAAATATCATCTGTCATGCTTCCAGGCACTTGGTGACTTTGCAGGACTAGGAAAACACATATCTAATAAGTTTCTGTTGTTGTTGTCATTGTTTTGTTTGTTTGTAAAACTGTCTGGCACAGCAGTTCAAAACTTGCCTGGAAACACCTAATTTTAAAAGGAGGATTAATATACTTCATATACCATTAGTATAATCAGCATGGCAAATCTTCTCTTCTATGAATCTGTTTCTTGTGCATATGTTTTTGTGCACCCTAGATGTATCAGTCTGCACTTACACTTGTGCTGAAAGAATATATGAGAAATCACCTGCTCTGAACTTGTCTTTTGGTTTCTCAAATTTGCCAATGGATAGGCAGTAAGCATAGCTTAGGCTTCTAATATGGCTCTGAAATGGAGAAGCAAATCAAGAAACATTAACACAGACAGTAAATGAGTATTTAATCATTTGTTATAATGATGAGGCATACTATAGTTGTCAGTATCAGTCCATTATTTGATGTAGGGAGTGATTTGTATTCATTAATATATTAACAGATTCATATTCCAACATCTCCATGAACTGGGAAACCTAATGTATACATGAAACAATTAAAAATATATTTAGAAAAAAAATCCTGTTACAGGCTAGGTGAGAAATAAAAACTATCTGAGGGAAGGTAATATGATTTTAAAAATTCATTTTAACTGCTTGAATATAAGCTATTGTGTCACATGTGTTAAATCATAGAGACTTTATTGAATTGAGAAATTGGGGAGAGTTATTGACAATAATTATCTGCAGCAATAGTAATCACTATCAATTACTAAGTTCTCATGATGAGGTTAAGAAACTAGTTATCATAAAGAGAGAGATGGAATTGCCTTTAAAAAATAAATAAATAAAAAAGAAAGTACTGGAACCAGCAGAATGACTGAGTTTGCATTTAGCTACTAGCATGGACTCAGCGCTACAGAGAGACTAGAACAGCATGGCAAGCACTTTTTTCTTTTTCTTCCTCCTGTCTTTTTCCACCACTTCCCAGCTCCCCTTTATGATGGAGAGCAAAGAAAAGACTTTGATGACCTTGATATATTTCCATGTCTGTTCTTTGGAGATGAGAACAGACCTTATAAAGTTCACATGTGCATATTAAGCCCATAACCATCTGCTTCAATTATGAACAGTGTGGTGGCTAAGTTTAGCATTTGGAGAGGAGGTCTGAAGGTCAGCTGTGCTACAACTATAGCAAAGTATCTCAGGCTTGCTTTAATATGTGAAAAATCATAGCAATAAATGAGCAGATTTTTTTATTATTATTATTTTTATTTTAAAGTGGGTTAGCTTGTGGGCGATTTAAGATCAGGAGTAGGGTGGTATACTCACATCTCATTTATAACAAGAATTAGAACATTCTACACATCCTCAAAGAGCTAAACTAGCTTCTTGGCAGATTTTTTTCTTTTTAAATTGTGATGTTTTAAAAAGAGTAGACTTATACCTTAGCATGCATTTGCTGTGTTTTGAGCAGAGCTCTGTTATTTAGTTGGCTTTTGGAACCTGTCATTTCTTTTCCTGTGCAATGAGATGGAGTACATTAAGTAGCAGCACTCCTGGTGGGTTGTGGGAACAACTGGCTTTCCAGACTATGAGCACATGTTGTGTAAACTTTGGGTGTTTATGACTCATATTTTAGTATTCTGTGAAAACATCTATCTATGTAACACTGGGCTTCAGATGTTTATTTTATTTATTTAGTTGTTCATTACCTAGATTCTAAAAAGTTTTTGTGAAGCTTCAGTTGTGAGAGGTGTCACTACTTTTTTTTTTTTTTTTCTAGGAGCTATAGTTATGATAATTAAGTACATTATTTCTGAGAATGTTTCAATTATTTAGATTGAAAGGATAAAATTAGGAAGAACTCTCCTTCTGAAAATTCCCTGATTGGCCAGAGTTACTGTGTTCGGTGTGAATGTTTATTGTATCCACTCAGTTTTGGCAAATGAGGGAAAAATAAGTCTAGCTTCATCATGATCTGATAAACACCTGATAAGATCACTCATTTAGTTAAGATCACCCATCTAGTTGATCAAGGGAAGCCAGCTGATGTACTCTTTTTGGATTTCAGTAAAGCTTTTGATACAGTTTCCCATAGGATCCTACTGGACAAAATGTCCAGTATACAGCTAGACAAAAACATAATATAATGAGTGAACAATTGGCTGACAGGTAGGGCTCAAAGGGTTATGGTAACTGGGGTTACAACAGGCTGGTGGCCAGTCACCTGTGGGGTCCCCCAGGGACCCCTAGGCCAGTTCTTTTCAGTGTTTTCATAAATGATTTGGATGTAGGACTAGAAGGAGTTTTGAGTAAATTTGCTGATGATAGTAAACCGGGAGGACTTACTGACTCTGCTGAGGGTGGAAAGGCCTTGCAGAGAGATCTGGACAGATTGGAGAGCTGGGTGATCACCAACTGCATGAAGCTTAACAAGAGCAAGTGCCAGGTCCTGCACCTGGGATGGGGCAATCCTGGCTATATATACAGACTGGGTGATGAGACGCTGGAGAGAAGCCCTGCAGAGAGGCATCTGGGGGTTGTGGTTCATAGCAAGTTAAATAAGAGCCAGAAATGTGCCCTGGCAGCCAGGAGGGCCAACCGTATCCTGGGGTGCATCAGGCATGGCATTTCTAGTCAGTTGAGGGAAGGGATTGTCTCGCTCTATTCTGTGCTGGTGCGGCCTCACCTCGAGTACTGTGTGCAGTTCTGGGCACCACGGTACAAAAAGGATGTGAAACTCTTGGACAGGGTCCAGAGAATGGTACTAGGATGGTGAAGGGCCTAGAATGGAAGATGTTCGAGGAGCAGCTGAGGTCCCTTGGCCTGTTCAGCCTGGAGAAGAGGAGGCTGAGGGGAGACCTCATCATGGTCTACAGCTTCCTCACGAGGGGGAGTGGAGGGGCAGGCACCAATCTATTCTCTTTAGTGACCAGCGATAGGACCTGAGGGAATGGGGTCAAGCTGCAACAGGGGAGGTTCGGGCTGGATATCAGGAAAAGGTTCTTCACCAAGAGAGTGGTCGTGCACTGGAATAGACTCCTCAGGGATGTAGTCATGGCACCAAGCTTGTCGGAGTTTAAGAAGTGTTTGGACTATGCTCTTAGTCATATGATCCGAATTTTTGGGTAGACCTGTGTGGTGCCAGGAGTTGGACTTGATGATCCTTATGGGTCCCTTCCAGCTCAGGATATTCTATGCTTCTGTTATTCTATAACACATCCTTTAAAGTGTTCTGTGCTCTTGTGAACAGCTGATCAAAATCTAGGACTCTGTGTGATGACAAAAGGCATTATAAGCCCAAATAAGTGAAAGAATAATTACAGAGGGCTCACTTGGTATGCTGTTTAGACTTGTTCTGATGCATGCCCCACACAAGAAAGAGAAGTATGCATGTACAAGGGGCATTGTATAGCAGGTCATTATTCTGAACACTTTTGGAGTATCTATAGCTGTAACATTAATACCGTAACAATAGCTTTTCAGAAACACTAATATTGTTCACTGGCATGGATGAAAGGCATATAGAAAGATGGAAGGAACAACCGTTGAAAGTGAGTACTTGGAAATTAACAATGACTTTACCGAAACACTGAAGTTCAATAGAAAATGTTTTGACTGTAAATGCCTTTGGGTTTTGTGTGTGGTTTTTTGTTGTTGTTGTTTGTTTGTATGTTTTTCTGGGAAGAGAAGAAATGGGGAAGGTGTGAGGAGGACAAGGTTGTTTGAATAATTACCCAGCCCACCTGTTTCCTGTAGAATTTGGACTCAGCTTCTGGTTCCTCCAGAAATTTGGACAATTATGGGTTATTAATAACCCCAAGGTATTGTTTTTATACAGATTGTCACTTGGTTGTTCTATAAGCATCATTCTATAGATGTTGTTTCATGTTTTGCTTTTATCACCTTGTGGAGTTGCATAAATATGACTCAATGTTTCGCATTTGTCTAGGATTTAAAGAATTTCTATTTTGCAGTTAATGGGTTTCCAAGACAGCTTTTCCAGAAACTCAGTTCAAGTCAGCTCTAAATTGCTTCATGTGTCTTGATATCCCCCAAAATATAAATTCATTTCATTTCTGATTCTTAAAAAAAAAAAAAAAAAAAAAAAGCACTTGAAATAAATGTTTAATATGAAATGAGCCACTGCACCCAGAAATCCTATTCCATTGTATTTGTTCAGTACTGACAGATACTTATGATCATATTATTGTATATCATACAGGAATTATTCCATATGTTCATAAGAAAATTCCTTTTAAAAAGAAAAAAAAATATTTTAAAATTCTTGACACTTCTGCACATTTTCAGTAGTCCTTTTCAAAGCATAACTTAAAGAGAGAGCAAGCATTCATCTGGTATATTTTGTGTTTACAAAATTATTTTATTCTCACTGGTTTCTATTCTGTTCCTTTAAAGGTTTTAGAAGGTCTTAGTTGGATATGAAGTACAAATAAAATAATCAGACTAAGTTCTGAGAGGATATCTTGGAAAACATTGCTTAGTTTATTAATATTGTTTTTATAGTGCTTCTATAATGGGTTCTATCATAATCCACAGCCAAAACATTCTAATAATTAGTATCAACTGTTACGATTCCAGTGCTAACTTCTTTATTGAATATTCATTTCCATCTCAGCTGAGGTCTTTGTGGTGATCTCAAGGGAACAAAGTTTTCATACCATCACTTCATAGTTTTTATTTATTTCAGTATAAAGATTTAGGGCCTAATGCCAAAATAATGTTCTGTGAATCCTCATTAGAATGCATTACTCAGCTGGCTCTTCCCACAGTCATGCTATTATATGCTGTGTGCATTTAAACTAAACAATTATTTTTAGTAAAGTCATATATTAGTTTTTGAGGATACTATGGGCTGCTTCATCCAGTCCTAGAAATGAATCAGTGCTGTGTTTGGTGGCTCTGCCCTGTTATGCCTCAACACCAAGACACCAGCTCAATAGTCAATACTTTAGAAAATAATACTGAGAATAAATAAATAAGCTCCATCCATTTAATGATCAAAAAAGAGGCTAAATTAAGAATTAAATGTTAGTGTATATGTGTAATAAATATTACTGTAACATTCCATGTCTAATATTAAGTAGTATAAGTTAAGTAGTTTATGTTGTCTGGAGTTGGGAAACAGAGAAAATAGAAAGGTTGCTCTGTTTGTGAGCAGACTTTCTGGATGTGCAATTGTACAGTTGGTGTCAGTCCCGTAGAAATTATAATAGCTTTTTGGCAGTCCTCACAGGTATGCAGCTGCCTGTTGTGAGTAGCTGACTACATATCGTGAATAGGTACACAACTCTCCTAGGAAAGCAGTAATAAAGCAAGTTACTGTATTGTTTACAAATGAGCTATTACTCTCTAAATGATACTTCAATCATGTAAATCAATGTGCGTATGGGATTAGGTGTTTCTTCTGCTGGGGATGGGGGGAGAAGTGGAGTCTTCATATTTAGGAGATTCAGCTAAAATAAAGAACAATAGTTCTAATATACATTAGTGTGCCTTCTCAGTCTATTATTTAAAGGTAAATTTAACTCACTGAATTGTTTCTGAAAGACTGCAGCTATTTCAACTTCTTGAGCAACCTGAAAGTAATGATCATAGCTGTAAAAAGATAGCAGATTATCCTGTAATATTTATGCCTTCCTGCTTACTTTGTAATTCTGTAATTGTTAAATGACTAACATCTTGTACTTCTCAAAGTGCCCATTTTGCAGTTCTCAAAGTACAGCATATATTCTGAGTGGAGAAATCCACATATGTGTTTTATTTGTGATTTCAGTGACGTCTGCAAGACATGATTTTAAGATTGTCCCCTTTGTAACCATGCCGGCTTCTTCTAAGCATTTTTTTCAAAATAATATTATTATTTTAATATTTAATTTAATGGAAAATGTTCTTCACAAACTTCAGAACTATGTTTTGTAGTTGGTGTGTGCTTTCTTAACTGACCTATTTCTTAATTAGCCTATTCAGTGCTCCAAAACATGGGTATACTTTTTATTCTGCTATAAGCTGTCCATTGGACTTCACATTGCTGAAGTTCCTTATGCAGCATCTGCTGCCATTGTCCCAGTGTTGTTTTGGATGAAAGACTGTAAGTAATTCAAATGTTACATGAAACATGCATCAGAAATATAACCTGGTGAGTTTTCCTTGTTCAATATAACAGATAAACCCTCAAGTAGTTGGAAATAGCAATAAATTTCAAACTGAATATTATCTAGTCTTTCTACATCTTTTAGAATATGACTTGGGAAGTCATATGGTCCCCCATATGAATATATGCATGTATTTCATATACGGTAATGCATAAAACAGAACAGAGAGTAAAAAACGGTAAAGTCCTATAGATTACCCCAAACAGGTGTCACACCCTTAATGTTCACCACCTTCATGAATGATTTATGTCTCCTGTTTAAAGAGATCCTCAACAACGAATTAGTGTGAGAGAAACCTATACTTTTGCCTGTTTTTAACACTCAAAGTATTACCTATTCTGTAATCATGAAACTTTAAGCGGCTGCTTTTTCAGAAATTTCAGCTTGCAGATATTTCCTTTCAACCAGTAAAAAAGTCAGTAAGATTTTGGGTTAACAGAAATGTGGTTGTCAATGGCTCATGAAGGAAGGAAAAATTTATGAATATTATACCTTTTTCTATCTTTCCATCCCTTTCAAAGAAACTAAGGTGATTTGATTGGAGATGGAAAAGGAAAACAGTTAATATGGTTTGGAGGAGACTACTTTAGTTGATTTTCAGCCTTAGTCATATTATCTGTTCCTCTGAACTTTCGTGTTATCATAGTGCTAATTATAAAATATATATGCATATATATATATATATAAACTTACATGCAGTTTTACAGAGTGCTATGATACACACATAGAGCTGATACACACATAGGTTGTTGTTTGTATAAGTGTGGATGGGATGTGAAGATATTTTCATCCAAAAGAAGTCCTCCAAATATGTCTGTCTTTCATGCATATTGATTCCCAGTGCTGTAACTAGAATTCATAAACATGTAAAATTTTCACTAATTCCTCACTTCTTGTAAAACAAATTCAGGTATCAGCTGATTTTTCATGCATATTTTTCATTCCAGAATTACCAGTTTAGCAGATCTGGGACTTGTAATGCAGCATCTTTTTCTGCTTGTTGAATCTAACACTTCAGCTTCCTGCAAAATTAAACTTAAGCTCTAATAACACCTACTGTTTAGTTATTCACTTTTAAATCTACTATAGGAGCTAATATTATGACTACTGAAGTGTCCGCTGGAGACAATATTCTGTGGTTATGGTCAAGGACAAGTGGAAAATCAATTATCTTCAAACTTCTAGTATGTCAAGTTGTGTTGAAACTTTTTTTTTTTTTCATTTGAGGAAGATAACTGAACCTTTTTCCCCTTATCAGAAGATAACTTGCAATATATCTTTCCAAGAGAGGAGTTGTCTGATGTTTCTAGGATAATTTAACCCCATTAATAAAAACATAATTACCCACTGTTCATTTTTGACTATGATTACTGGAAATATTTGGATTTTTCTTCCTTTTGTTTGTTTGTGGTGTGGTGTTTTGTTGTTATTGTTTTTAAGCAGTCAGTGCTGATACAACACTTGTCTCCAGAGCTTTAACACCATGATGCTTGCTGATGCTAGACTTGTCATACTAGTTATGAGACTACAATCTCTGCCAGCAAGCCTTACTGTCTTGGAGACTGCATCCTTGATTTATGCTGAACTGGCTTCTGCAGAAATAGCTTGTTTCTGCAAGCTTTGATGCTGCTTGGAACACTATTGGTATAAAAAAAGGAGGCAGAAACAAGGGAAAAGTCTGTATAGTGGTAATGATGTTGTGAACTTCTGATAAAGGTGTGCTAAACCTTAACAGAGAATCCATAGATAAGTAGGTGGCCACTGAAAGATATAGCTACAGCAGTCTTCTGCATTGCTAAGGTCATGTAAGTGTCAGTAGCTCAAAGCTATTTTCTTTCTAAGAATATTGTGCTGATTTTATCTAAACCTACGAAATAAGACTTTAACAAAACCTTCACATGGGGAAGTTGATAGTTCTGGTTTTCTTCTGAACTGAAACTTCAGAAACTAGTAAAATTAACTCAAAACAGT
The DNA here is from genome assembly GCF_040182565.1 of Anser cygnoides. NCBI lineage: Eukaryota > Metazoa > Chordata > Aves > Anseriformes > Anatidae > Anser > Anser cygnoides. The sequence continues at coordinate 134,985,420 of NC_089874.1, forward strand.
TCCTCCTTTAGGGGGAAGTGTTCTTTTAGCTGCTAAATTTCATTCACTAGTGGATAATTTAACTGGAATTCAGTCTTCTCTTACAGAACATAAAAAATCAAATGAAAAAATTTACTTCTGTCTAGTTTTCACCATGCCATTTTGCCTATAATATTTTCTCTAGCACAACTGGAATCTGAGGTTCTAGTGAATAATTATAGAATAATTATTTATATTTAGAAGCCTTACTCGCTTTGTGTCTATGCTCTGTATTTTGTACTAATACATATGAAATGAATTTTTATTTCCTAAAACATGAAAGAAAATGTTGTTAAATCAGACTCTAGTCCATTCAGATTAAAGTACTTCTGTCATTTTTTTATTTTGATTGTCCATTTTGAAATAGAGAAGGTACATAAAGCAGCATTTTATTTGAAGTATTTTAAACTTGGAAATGCTGATGAAGGAAAATATGTCAGAGCAGTAGTCTGAGCTGTCCTGAAGCCTGAAACTTTCCATTAGAAAATGGATATATTACAAATTTTGAAGGATAGTTGTTCAACCAAATGAATGCATAGTCAAAAGATGAATTTGTAAAAGGTAGCTGTCAATCTTTCAAGCATCACTGTCACTGTAATATTTAGAATAATAACATTTGAGTTTAGAGTTCAGTTTAGGTGTGTTCTAAAACAGACGTGGTATCTACCATAAAATGACAATAACTGAAATCTTTATGACTGATTTTCTATTCTTTTATTTCTGCAAATTAAAATATACATAGCAGATAAATTAGTGTGTTTTGTTTAAATAGCATTTGAAATCAAATGAAATGAGGTTTTATATGGAACATATGTGAATCGTCATTTCTAAGTACAGCAATTTTTAATCTCCTAACAATTTTAACCTAGCCCAGAAAAAGGTCCATGTACAGTACTGGAAGGCATGCTTAGTTGGAAACTTCAGAATTTTGTATAACAAATACTGTTTGTTGATGCTAAGAACTAGAGACATGAAAGACCTGAGACTAGAGCTGAAAATTTCATTCATAATCTCTCTTTACTACTTTAAAAAAATATTAACAGTGCAGTAAGGTAAAAATAAGTTCCATTTATCTCCAATGTAGGAAAGGGAAATTATCAGATTTATCTAGAGAACTGGAGAAAATATTTTGTTGAATTTTTTTATATGCTATGGATATATATATATAAAAAAAATTAACAAGCTGAATCCTAATCTACTAGATGCAGCTGCTTCTCCCTCATCTTTGGTACTCTGTTGCGTTGGCACCACGCTTAAATGTGACTCCTTTGAAGGTTATGAGACTGTCCTTTATTTTACTTCTTTAGGGCAAACTCTGTCTTCAAAACATGTACTGGAATCCAGCTGCTGAAGTGTATCTGAGGGCATAATTTCTCCCTTAAGTGTTTGTCATTGAAGCTACATATTTAAAATCTGGGATGAATTCTGCTTTCAATTGCATTCATGTAACTAAGTTAATTCCAGGAGGGGACATTAGGAATACAACTGCTTTTAAAAGTGTGTTTCTAAAAGTGCTTTTTGTTGTTTCTTTCATTATTTTGTTATTCTGGGAGATAAAGTACATGTGATATATACCAGTTTCAGACAAAGAGCAAAACCTGATGACATTTAGAAAATACTTCTACTCCAAAAGTATGTCATAAAATCTGCCATCAAATTAGTCAAATTAACTTTTTCAAGCTAACATTTTTTGTCAGTTATTTTAACCTCAAGGCATTAATAGGTGGTCTCTCAACTCTTTAGGAATCTTTTCTGTGTAACCCTGTATGATGTATGATTTCAAAACTCAAAATACAAGGTCTCTGTTTACAAAAACATTACCACTCCTTCTGAAGATAGAATATGTTTGTTTGTTTGTTTGTTTTTCCTTTTCCCTTTCTACAGAAAAAAAGAAAAAGAAAAAAAAACTGTCAGAGAGAACAAACTGCATCTAAAATGTCATGTTAAAACGACTGTTTTTTGTTTGTTTGTTTGTTGTTTTTTTCATCCAAAGACTTAAAGACCAGTGGGAACTTCACTTAGTAGAAACTACACTTCCAAGATTGCTTCCATAAATTATGGCATGTCACTCTTAGAGCTATATAGTCAGTGGTTTCCTGTACCCTTGCACTTGGGTACTCAAAGCACCCCAAAATCTCAGGTTTGCTGTCAATGAGTACTTGTCACCTGAGGGTTGCATATCTATGTGTTTGAAAAATAAAAATAAATTATAAGAAAAGGTAAAATGTGTGGAAGGAAATAAGAAAATGGTTACCAAATCATCTGTGTGGTCAGTGATTGGAATAAGATTTAAAGACTGGTTAGGTAATAACTCTGGGAATTGGGACAGCTGTTTTATCACAGTGATATTTGGTTGCAGCTATGGTGGGATAAGGAAGTAAATAAGAAAACCTGTAGTTTTGACATGAATTTAGCCCAATTCTGTCAGGTTTGTACCAACAATTGCTGACAGAGTGCGGAAATGGAAAGCAAGAAACATTTATCTTGTTCACCTTTACTGAATCCCAAAGTTGAATTTGATATTTGAATAAAGGTTACAGCTGAACTTTAAACAACGGTGTATAAAATGAAGTTCACACTTAGGAACAAAATTTAAGAAACATTTTACTTACATTTATGTCCTCTCTGCCTGGTTTATACAAAGATTTATCTAGGGTGCTATAAACCATAGTAATTTGACATTTTCCAGGATTAGAAGAGGCCAGAGGAAACAGAACAATTAACAGTCTTGCAGGCAGGACCAGATTTAATGCAGAGGCGCTGGTAAAGCCTCACAAAGTTACGTTGATATCAGAGGATGGGAAACAGAACTAGAGCTCATGCATTTTAATATCATAGATTATTTCTATATTAACATGCTTCTCCTAAGATGGTTGAAACAACAAAAAATCTTATCTTGTTTGGTGAATTTCTGTTTTTGTGTATGCGTTTTGTAAATAGGTATGCATATAATGCCGTTTAAAACTTTTTTCTTTTTTTTTTTCTTTTTTTTTTCTTTTTTTCAGGATGCTATTTGTCTCAATTTAAATTGAAAGACAGTGTTTCTTGTGAAACTTAATGAAACCAGGACTGACCTTTTTAGATAAATGACTTTAAGTGGGGAAAACTAGCTCTTCGTTAGAAGCATGCTGTGACATAGCTGTCAGGTATGGTCTACTATCACTCCTTTGAGAAGGAAAGAATTTTAAGAGAAAATGCGTAGAACAAATAAAGATGCAGACTGATTAAAGCTTCATATTCACAGAATGTGTAAATATGTAGATTTTACATAGCAAAAATAGATCAATTGCCAGAGATACAGATAATGAGGAAGCAACTGCTAAGAGGAAAATCTGATTTCAGTTAGTGAATGTTAGCAGCCTACCTCCATTTGTTCAAGGCCAGACCTGGAGGATGTACTCCTGGGAACAGTTCTGTTCTCAACAGTTTCAGTGAAACAGCCAATGGCCACAGGACTCAGCTCTCAGAAAGGAATTCTTTGATCAAGACATTTGAGAGGTTTTTAGGAGATCAAAGTGGAATAGTTGTAACCCATCTGTGTGATGTGCATTTTGAACCAAAATGCCCTAAACCTCCTTTTGATAACAAAAAGAGAATACAGGATTAAGTGAGGAGGTGAAGGAAAAAGAAAACAGGAAAAAACATATTTTCTGAAAGAATATGAGTTTTCATAGTGACCACTTGACAACCAAAAATAAAAATGAAAATAAAAAATGCTGTAAATCATTCCATGGAAAGATTACATAAAATGAAAAACATAAAAGGAAAAAAAAAATACGATATTCATGTCTACACTAATCAACAAGCATAATCATAAATTACATTTGAGACTTCTCTGCAAATATTTAGATGCTAAAACCACAGTGGTTAAATCAAATGTAGTCAACATGGGTTACAGACAAACACAGACATTTGAAACTTGCTTATAGACATCCACTTTAACTTAATCATTTACTAATTCTACCTTGTTTATATATATATATATACATATATATATATATATTTAAACAGAAAGGAAAATGTGGATGCTTGGGGTATTGAATAAGGAAAAATATACACGAGGCAAAATTTGTAATGTTCCCTAAAGATGTCAATGGCAATACAGAAGTCATAATTATTCCAAATAAAAGTGCTATAGTAATTAGGCAATAATAAGCTTGGTTTATTATTGGCAGCCTCTCACTGAAGAGGGATTTCAGTACCCTGCAAAATATATATATACTTTTTTTTTTTTTCTAATTAGACTGAGGAAAACTAATAACAACCAAGTTTAAACTATGTGCTTCCTGAAGTGTAATGTATTTGTTTCAAAAGGAAAGCTAATAACCAGGCTTATTTTTAACTCTGTCTATCCATCTGCTTAGCTTCAATGAATATGTTCAGTACTGGGACAGTAGCATCTTAGATCTAAAGACCAGTAGAATTGCTATGCATAAAACTACAGCCCAAAGCCATGAAAGTGGTAGTTACAGTGCAAGGAAGCCATTGTCATAATTCCTGAAGAACATAATTTAAATGCAGTACACCTACAAAAAAAAATGTTAAAAACCAACAACAAAAAAAAAGCAATAAATTATTTTCAGCCCACCATAGCATGTGTATTAGATGTTTGGGGGTGGGTGGTTTCTTGAGTGAGATGTTTTGTGATATTTTCCTTTTTTCTGAATAAAGGTAACAGCTTCTAGAAATGACTAGAGCAGTCTATTAAGAGAGGGACTACTACTGACAGGTGACTATTGAATAAAAGTAGATGCAACTCATAAGCACCCTGTTCTGATTTTTTTAGTCAGAGCAGCCTTGAAATTGCAATCAGTGCTTGCTCATCTACAAATGCTAATTTACCACTAAATTATGTTAATCTGGTTTGGGAATGTGGTCCAAACCGTTAAGTGCCAAACCCTGGCATTTGCAAACACACAGGAGCAAGCAAGCAAATGACACGCTGAAGAGCCTGTCCATGGGTAAGCTGGTCACACTGCACATTGCACTCCACACTGCAATTCCCTCTTTGCTTCCAACACAGCACATATGAGGCTCACTGCAAGTTTCAAAAGAAAAAATCTGGATGAGGGTGGAAGTGGGCCCTACTCATGCTGACCTCTAATTCATACTGTATTTGGTTAGGAGTTACTTTCTTGAAAACAGTTCCAAACATTTCTATATTGTTGCTGTATTATGTCACCTGGAACACTGTGTTCAGCTCTGGGGCCCTCAGCACAAGAAGGAAATTGAACTATTATAACAAGTCCAGAGGAGGGCCATGAGGATGACCAAGGGACTAGAACACCTTTCCTACAAAGACAGGGTGGAAGAACTGGAGCTGTCCAGTCTGAAGAAGAGAAGGCTCCAGGGAGACCTTATAGGAGCCTTCTAGAACCTAAAGGGGGACTACAAGAAAGCTGGGGAGGGACTCTTCATCAGTGAGTGTAGTGATAGGAAAAGGAGTAATGGCTTTAAACTAAAAGAGGATAGATTTAGATTAGTTATAAGGAGCAAATTTTTTAATCAGAGGGTGGAGAGGCAATGGCACTGGTTGCCCAAAGAAGTTGTGGATGCTCCATGCCTGGAATTGTTCAAGGCCACACTGGATGGGGCTTTCAGCATCCTGGTCTAGTGGGAGGTATCCCTGCCCATGGCAAGGGGGTTGGAACCAGATGACCTTTAAGGTCCCTTCCAACCCAAACCATTCTGTGGTTCTATGATTCTAAGTCACTGCAGGAATGCGTTCAATCTCAGTAACTTGGTATTAGCCCAGATTCTTACAATTAAGGTCACACCATAAACTCTCGATAAAAATCAGAGATCTTGAGAGTTAATATGAAAATTTTTGTCAGATGAAAATTTTGCCTGAACCTACAAGTGATGAAAGAAAATTTGATCATTGGCTCTTGATTATTTATTCATTAATATTTTGTTGATATATATTAACATAACATATTTATAATCTTTATTTACAACTACTCTGGAGGTGGTTTTTTTCTGTTTGTTTGTTTTTGGTTGGTTGATTGGTTTTGTTTTTAATCAGAGAGTAGTATTCCTTCTTTCACTATAGCATTCTGCTGTCACCATTTTTTACAGGTGATCAACTTCTTTACTAAAGAATATTTCAAGGTCCCTGAACTGTGTTCCAAAAATGCAGTGATACTGGTGTAATCTGACTTTCATAAAGAAACGTTCTACTGTGGTGAATGTATTCCTGAGGATGTGTGTCTACAAAAAAAAAACAAAACAAAAAAAAAAAAAAAAAAAGGCAAAATAAGAGGTTATCAGTAATTTGAAGCTTCTGACAAAAGGAGACTGGCTGAAAATAAACTTTTCTATTCAAAAACATAGTTAAAACAGCAACCAAGCAGAATTCATTATGAATTCAAATTTGAATTCTATGTGCACTCTTTTTTTTTTTTTTTTCCAAATATAAGGAACGTCTACTTTTTGGGGGGATGGGTGTTTTGTTCTGTTTTGTTTTTTTCTTTTGGGGAAGTAGGGGTATTGAACTCTCTGGAAAAAAAAAAAATGAGCTTGTGTTCTCTCTAGACTGGCTTTGATCAACAGTGTACCTGGGTTTACACTTTTTCAGTTGAACAGTCAACATTAACTGTCTAACCCCATTCTGTAGTTTCTGGATATACTTTTTTTTTTTTTTTTTTTAGATCATCCATTTTATGCTGTATATGACAACTAAGTTTTACAGAAACCGTGAACAGTTTATAAGATGCAGCACCTGTTTGTGAACAGGATACAATAAAAATTGAAAAAGAGTTGAGTAATTTGATTTTGTCATAGTTTACGTTCATGCTAAGGCTGAGGAGGAAACTGTGAAGATGATACCTTCTTAAGAGGACCCAGGAGATCATGCAAAACTTTGACAGGAAAAATCAGAATTGTGCAGTCCAGTGAAGAATTAAACTACTGGGAGTAATAATATGCGCTGATGCACTCAATATAGCAGTAATGCCCTCCGAGAAGGGTAGGAAATAATTCAGTTCCTCTAGGCTGCACAGAAGCTAAATACAGTATGACAAGAAATAGTAGCAGTACTCATTATGTCTGATTGCTAATTACCCCTTTGAATGATTCAGTTATGCCTGCTACTAGATAATTAGTTTAGTAATTTATGGCTGCAGCACAAACTAGTATTTTAATTTTCACTGCACAGTTTTCACAACACCTACAGTTCAGATAATATCTCCCTTTTTATTCAATTTTAAATTGCTTTTTGATAGCCAGTGGGGGGGGGGGGAGAACAACAAGCAATTCTTTGAAAGTTCTAATGTAGCTTTAATGTTAAATTACGTATTTTTATGTATTTTTTTCATATGTAAACTACATAAATGTATAAAACAACTTTACCTGAGCTCTTAACGTGGTTTCTTTATAGATTTGGGAACTGATCTTGGAAACATTTACACAGGAATATTTGTTGGAATAAAGTTATTTATTGTCTCTGCTCAGACTCCTGTGTAAGACTGTTGCCAAGATTAGACCCTCAGGATATAGTAAGTTTATTTTTTGTATTGTTTATGTACAACAATAGATACACAGCATTCTGTATTCCTCCATTATTTTGCTTACTGGGATTGATTCTTCTACGTACAGAATGTACAGACTGCAATCAGTGGCATTTAGAGTGCTGCTTGCAGTGTATTGGTTGGTGGGATATAAAAGGTTCAGCACTTTGCAGAAAAAGCTTTATATTTCTTATAACATCAACCACTTCTTAGTTCAGTCAAGCATGCAAGCTAATTCTAAAACATATTCAGGGATATATGTTTGGTAATTCAAGAGCTGTGTTGTTTTTCTAATAAAGCATGGTAATTTGAATTATCAATGGAAAATGGATATGTGAGCACCACTGAGGACCGAGGTCATATTTTAATTATTTGTAAAATGCTTTAAATCTCAATGATGCTTTGCTGCGTTAATACTTTTCTTTTTGTCATTATATGACTTATATATGTGATCCATGGGGCTCTTTCTTCCCTTCTTACAAATAGATTTTTGTTTGATTGTGGTGGTTTTACCTTGTTGGCAGCTGAACACCACAACTGCTCTCTCACTGCCCCTCCTCAGAAGAGGAGGGGAAGAAGAAAAGGAAAGAAACCCCTCACAGGTTGAGATAAGGGTAATTTAATTAAAGGAAAAATAATTATTACGGGAAAAACATTATTAAATAAATAATTTAACTAAAGGGAAAAGGCATAGGGGAAAGGGAAAGAAAAGAAAAAAAAAACAAAGACCATGTGGAAGTGCAGAGGAAAGAAATTACTCTCTACTCCCCATCAATGAGTGATGCTTGACCACGTCCTTGAAGCAGGGCCTCAATGCACGTAGCCGGTGTTTGGGAGGACAGATGTTTTCACGAGAGCCCACCCCTCCCCTCTTCATCCTTTTTCCACATTTTATTGCTGAGTGTGACACCATATGGTATGGAATACCCCTCTGGTTGGTTTAGGTCAGCTGCCCTGGTGATATTCGTTCCTCACCTCTTGCCCACCCCCAGCCTGCTGGCTCTGTGGGGGTTAGAGGGAGTCTTGATGCTGTGCCAGCATTGCTCAGCAGCAGACACAACACTGGTGTGATACCAGTGCTGTTCTAGCTACAAGTGCAGAGCACAGCACTGTATGGGCTGCAGCAGGGAAAGTTAACTCCATCCCAGCCAGACCCAGTACATTGATTCATACTATCCCTTATTATTTATATGTTTATTTTGTTCATATTTCAAAACTGTAATACATCTTTTGATATAGGCAGGACATAGCTTAGAAAAAAAAAGAAAAGAAAAAAAAAAAAACTTTCTATACACTTTTTCTCTTGTGTCTTTGGAGAGAGACTTACCCTAAGGACTAGTCAAAAGGAGCCTGTCCTGGGTGAAACAAGACTAGATAAATATGAGATTTGTTTTCAGGTGTGGAAGAGACAGCAACTGTGTTGTGGGGAAGCTGTATAGCAGCATCAGCAAACAGCAGCAGAAAACATTATGTGGGTGATGGGGAACACGGAGTAAATGGAGGAACGGAGTAAGCAGCCAACCAGAAGAGTAAAGAAAGTCAACTCAAAACTGTGTAAGGCTTTGTATGGATGAAATCTCCACTTTTTCCAAGATCTCAGCAATCTCTGGTTCCTCTTACCCCCTCTTACTTTACCGCCACCTTAGTTGTAAGCAAATTGCTGCTGCTGCACTTCAGCAGTTTTCTCCTGTATAGCTCCCTTTTTTCCAGTGACCATTTTTCCTTCTCCACAAACCAAATGTTGTGGTTTAACCCGACTGGCAGCTAAACACCACACAGCCGTTCGCTCACCCTCCCCCCTCCCTCTCTGGGATGGGGGAGAGAAACGGGAAAGTGAAGCCTGTGAGTTGAGATAAAGACAGTTTATTAAGACAGGAAAATAATAATAATAATAATAATAATAATAATAATAATAATAATAATAATAATAATAATAATAATAGTAATAGTAATAATAATAATAATGTGTACAAAACAAGTGATGCACAATGCATTTGCTCACCACCCGTTGACTGACGCCCAGCCTATCCCCGAGCAGCCGGCCCCCCCACCCCGGCCAGCCACCCCTATCTATTGTTTAGCATGACGTCAGATGGTATGGAATACCCCTTTGGCCAGTTTGGGTCAGCTGTCCTGGGTCTGTCCCCTCCCAGCTCCTGCTGCATCCCTAGCCTGCTCGCTGGCAGGACAGAGTGAGAAGCTGAAAAGTCCTTGGCTTGGTGTAAGCACTGCTCTGCAACAATTAAAACATCAGCATGTTATCAGCACTCTTCTCATCCTAATCCAAAACATAGCACCCTACCAGCTACTAGGAGGAAAATTAACTCTGTCCTAACTGAAACCAGGACACCAAACAAACAAACAAAACAAACAAAAAGCAGATTGAACCAAGCAAGTTTACTCTTAAATTTTCTGTTAATCTCCATGCTAGCTAAAGAATGGGTACACAGAGAAATGAAGGATAGCTCCATAGGATGCATCTCTTCTCAAAGGGTGCAACGATTTGCGTGTGCCCTGGCCAGAGGGGAAAATAGCAAAGCTTTTCCTGGCCCCATTGCTCTTCTATTTCAATGGCATTCTGATGTCCATTGGAGGCAAGTTTCAGGGCCAACTCTCTTCTTTTGAGGCTTGCACCCTGCTATGTTGTGGCCTCTCATCCTTGGGTACAATCTGGGAAGCAACACAAAGCAGGGATGGTTCGGGAGTAGCCACCCTGTTTTAGGAGAGGAGAAAGAGTTTAGCCAGATGAATGAGAACAGTGCTGTGCCTCTCATCTTTAAGGCCACAGGGCAGGCCTTGGCAACCTGTAATTTTAACATAGCCAGAAGTTCTTCTAGCATGAAGTAAAGCTGTCAAAAATGTTCCATCATGGGATTTGTCAGTGAATTTGTCATTTTTTGTGCACTGTGTTTTCTTGCTATGTTAGGATACTTGTTTCCTTAGGTCTTTGCTTTAGTCTCCGGCTCTATCTGACTGAATGGAGTCAAAAGGAATATCAGAACCATACGTGGTTCAAAAGAAGAAAAAGAAAAGGGGAATGGGAAAACACTGCTGTTCAACAATTTAGCTTCTCACCTCTGCTTTACCACAGCCCATGTGTCACATGAAGTCATGCTATTCTATGGTTCGTCTTTTCTTATTGCTAACTGGTGAATCATGAGCAAAAACTATAGTTATAAACTAATAAATCCTATTTCATCTCAAGTTGTTTTTTTTATTGTCTAGCCTTGTATATGTTGTGTGAATCCCTTCCTTCATCTTTACTACATAACAGAAAGTTCACTTGCTTTATCACATCTTGGTGTCACTGGTTTTGGTGCTTTGGGGGAGAAGAAGAGCTTGAAAAGAGAAAGCAGTGAAACAACGGGAAATTGTTGCTGAGAAATTGAGTGGTTTGTGTTTGTTGATTTCATATAAGAGACCAAATAATTTGAATGGAGACCTTGAGGTAACCTATGCAAATGAAAACCTTGATAGGAAAGTCACATTGTTCAGCTTTCACATTCACATTTATCAATCTAAAAGGTGCATTAGCAGGCTGTGATTTTTGTCAGCACAACACCATTTTCACTGAAAAATGTGTGCATTTGTTGGCTGTTCCTATTGAGTTTAACATTTCAGAGTTCACATTCTAAAGAAAAAAGAGGTCTGTACTAAACATCAGATTATGACAAGCCTCTTTGCAGAAGTAATTATGTGATTTTCTTGTTCAGGGACAGCAACTGAGATGCTTGGAATATCAAAGGATGCAAAAAAAGAGCTTTCAAAATTATTGCATTACCATTCCTAGCACATTAACACTGCTACTGACAAATCAGTTGGGACTAGCAGGCAAATATTTAGATTATCAAAATGAGTTTTTCCTTATGGGCAGCAGTGCAGATTGTTTGCAGGTACTGTATTACTCTGAAAAATATTTGGCATTATGAGTTTATCAACCTTGCTTTATTCATATTATTTTGTTTTCACTGTAATTCAATGACACTATGTCCGTGGCTTGTACTTGCAGCAAAATTTCTTCTCTCTTCCTGATGCTTACCAGTACTGGATCGATGTTCTAAAGGGCAACACTGACAGAGTTGCTTCTGTGAACATGAAGGTTGTGTTTATTATATAATGAAACTACACCCTTTAGAGTCAACAGTCTAACTTTTGAAATATTTATTCTCCAAACCACTTAATAAGTGGTTTCCTACAGACTGAATATAGTGACTTTTCTCCATCACCAGCTGCGCAAATAAGAGACAGGTCCCTGTAAGACAAGCTGTCTCAGCATCAGCTTGACCTTTCCAGCTTTGATTGGAGTGATGGTTTCTACCTAGCAAAGTTTTCCATTTCCAGGGTCATAACAGCCTAACTGTCTGCTATTTCTGTTAGCTGAATTTAGCTGCAAGCCATGAATAACATAAGAGAATAAATGTATACACTAGTCATCCAATTAGTTTTTTCCTTCTGGGTTCCAAGTTGCAGAATGAAAACACCCAAATAGGTTGTTGCAAAAATACATCCACTGCAGATTTTTTGCAAGGGGGAAAGAAAAGGTAAAATACTGAAGACCAGTTCTGCATCCTGAGTAACCTGTGGGAAGGAACAGCTTGTCAAATGGGATATGGATGGTTCTTCACTACAACTCTCAGTGTCTGTAGTAACACCTTAGAAACCTTTGACAGGCAATGGAATTGAGAGCAGCCATAAAAGTAAAGTCAAACTGTTGCACAGCAAACTTGAGGTAGCAAAATGTCAAAACATTTAAAGCTTCTCCCATTCTCCTGACTCATTTAAAGACATTGTCAATTCACTCCTACAAAAACATAATAAAACTATTTTATTCCACAGAAGAAAACCACAGAAACTGATAAACTGTGATTTCTAGAACTACAGTCGTCATTTTGGGTTGTGCCAATACATTTGGTAACCTTCTTCACTCTGATGAGAAAATGTTCTGTTTTTTGGTATCTTATTTAAAGACAATGTTCTTGATGTTTCACATTTGGAGAACAATCATTAAGACGACTATTGAATTCATAGCTGCAGGCTGAACTCTACTTCCACTGGAAAAGTGGCTGTACTTAGCTTGTCTTCAGAGGTGCTGTGGTGGTTTTACTCAGGTGGGCAGCCAAGCTCCACCACACTGCTCTCTCACTCCCCCTCCTCAAAGGGGAAAGGGGAGAAAATACGACGCAAAGGGCTCAAGGGTTGAGATAAGGACGAGGAGATCACTCAACAATTATCATGACAGACAAAACAGACTCGGTGTAGGGAGATTAACAAAAACACCTTCCCCCCATCTACCTTCTTCCACCTCCTCCCCTGAGCAGTGCAGGGGAACACGGAATGCGGGCTGTGGTCAGTCCCTAATGATTTGTCTCTGCCGCTCCTTCATGGTCACTCTCTGCCCCTGCTCCAATATGGGGTCCCTCCCATGGGATGCCGTCCTTCCCGAACTGTTCCTGCATGGGTTTCCCACAGGCAGAAACTCTTCAAGAACTGCTCTAAACATGGGTCTGTACCACGGGGTCCATCCGTCAGGAGCAAACAGTTCCAACCTGGGTCCCCCAGAGGCAGCAGCTCTTGCCAGGTCACCTGCTCCTGCGTGGGCTCCTCTCCTCTCCACAGGCTACAGGTCCAGCCCAGGGCCTGCTCCTCTGGACCCTCCAAGGGGTGGGGGGTCTCCATGGGCTGCAGCCTCCTTCAGTGCAAGTCCACCTGCTCCACTGGGGGCTCCTCCACGGGCTGCAGCGTGGAGATCTGCTCCACAGTGGAACCCATGGACTGCAGGGGGACAGCCTGCTCCACCAGGGGCCTCTCCACAGGCCACAGGGGAACTTCAGCTCTGGCACCTGGAGCACCTCCTCTCACTCCTTGTTCACTGACCTTGATGTCTGCAGGGCTGTTTCTCACTCCTCTCTCTCCCCCAGCTGCTGTTCCCCAGCAGTTTTTTTTCCCTTTCTTTATGCTCTCACAGAGATGCAAACAACATTGCTTATTGGCCCAGATGTGGCCAGCAGCGAGGCCCTTATCTAACATGGGGCAGCTTCTGGATTCTTCTCACAGAAGCCATCCCTATGGCCCCCCGCTACCAAAACCTTGCCACGTATACCCACTACAGGTTCATTAACATAATTAATGGAGTTTAAGAAGCATTTGGACTGTGCACTTAGTCACATGGTCTGAATTTTTGGGTAGACCTGTGTGGTGCAAGGGGTTGGACTCGATGATCCTTGTGGGTCACTTCCAGCTTGGAATATTCTATGATTCTATGATAATTTCAATTAAAAGCAGTGTTTTGCTCCAAATTGAACTGCAGGCAGCTAGTACGGGATTATTGGATCTCTTGGCCCTACTGATCTAAGTTCACTGCACTTGAATTCACTGGAGGTGAGTTACCTAGACTGATGGGCTTTGGACTTGCTCTAAAGGCACAGCTTCATAGATATCCACAATACTGGGACTTATAAAGCCATTTAGGCACTGGTGACTCACCATAAAAGCACGTAGGAAGGCAGAACATAAAACCAGAAAAGCAGATCACTTTGTGCATTTCAGATTTAATTTCATCATTTTGGGGAATACACTGTAATAAATAGAAGCAATTGTAACAGGACTGCTAAGAACTCTGATTTGCCTGTACTTGTATGGATGAAAGAACATTATTACTCTGCAAGTTATTTCTGTAGCTTACAAGTTGTATGATCCCATGGTTTGGTTTGCTGCCCTTGAGGCTCAGTTATGATTTAGATTCATGACTGACTGTGTGTATACTGTTATACTTGCCTTTCATATACCTCTGAGCATGGGCTTGCTTCATGGCACCAGTATTGTATGAACTCTGAAACACATATGGGTTCGTGTAGAAATAATCACCACCTACTCCTTCATTTAAGCTAAGCATACTCTTTACTGCATCTTCTCATTGCCTTCTGGCAAGGTACCATAGGAGTACTGCAGCACAAAGGAATTGGTTGTTTCGTTATTTGGCTGCTTATGTTATTCTAGGGTAGACAGAAGTACAAAAGCTATCTCAAAACTGTGTGATGAGACCATATAGACATAGCTTTTCAAGCAAAAAATGGGACTTTTTTAGAATGCAAGATAGGATTTTTGAGCTACAGTTTTATGCTGAAACTCACATGTCATTTGTAAATTCTGTTTTCTGAGTCGTGTTGTTGTGGACCAGGTCCAAAGGGTGGTCTTAAATTGCTGACTGCTTCTAAGGAAAAATGCAAATTAGAGGGCAAAAATGTAGTGCAATATAGAAATAGCTTCAAAATTCTGTTGTTTTTCTTTTGCCATGTTTATAGTATGAGGCTGCATACCAAAGAGGGTGGTTCTGAGTGACCTGTGCTGAATTCCAAATTGTTTTGTTATTTGGCAGTGGTCCAATCAGATGAATGTTGAAAGGGATTGAGTAAAATATCCTAATAAATCAGCCAGCATACAGAATACCTGGGTTGGAAGTTTTCAGTTATTGTGTTGAGAATAAAATTTTTATTGATATTCTGTTTTCTGTTAGGTGTGGGAACAAGAGCCATAATTTTGTGGCCATGAAAATGTTTGCCATCTACATTTATTGCTGAGAAATTCTTTTCAAAAACAGAATATCTACAGAGTTTCAATTTTTTCCTGTTTAGTTTAGATGCAAATGTTGTAGTAAAAGGTAAATACAGTCAGTAAGGCATTAAAGTGATTCTGTCTGGTCATATGGCTTCTGTAGCAAGAGGGAAAAACAAGAGTGTGATCAGAGAGGAAAGTGTGACCCTCTGTCCTGCCTGACCGTAGCTCAGAAAACCTCCAGGGACCTTTGCCATGTGTTTTGCAGTTGACTTGCTGTTGTTTTGTGGATAATAAACAAGCCCTGAGGAGACGGCTTTAAGCAGATTACAGCTGGGAGCTCTGTGCTGCTTCCCTTGGTGCTGTGAGTGTCTACCAGCATGCAGTGGTCACACCAGAGCTGCTTTTGTGGCCCTGCTCAGAACTTGTAGAGCTTCTCAACCTAACAGCTAATCAGGGAGTAGGGAAGACCAATTAGTCTGAAGGATCAGGGCCTGAGGAGGAATCAGGCTGGAAATAAAGATAAAATGTAGGTGTGAGAAAAAACGACAGTGTTCTGTGTATTTCTGCAGCACAGTTATGCTTCAGCCACAGAGGCCTGTGTAAGGCCTCTCATTTTCATCTCTTCAAAACTCTTTGTTCAGCTAAATTGTTCTCCTCATGTTCTCAAAAGACTGCAAAGGTACTGCAGTACCTTTGTTCCAAAAGACACTGAATATGGTTGGAAAGAGTGCATAACAGGGAAGGCTTCTGAGATCAGGCATTCTAGGGTTCACCAGTGAGTAAGAGAGCCATCCAGCCTTTCATGTTGTCTCAGCTCTTGCTGAAAATCAGGCAGGTTTGGTTTCATGAGTGTTGCAGGATAGCATAAAAAGCAATAAAAAAGAAAAACATGAAATTAATTGATGCTGTTGTTACATCCATAACAAAATACACTTTCTATGTGTAACATCTGAGTGGTAACAGAAATGGTTTTAACATTGATTCAAAGATTTGATTTTCTGAGCACAATTCTTTAGGGCATTTGTTTTTCAATGTCAATTACTATAAGAATGTAAAATTGAATGTTAATTTCTTTACATGATGAATATTTCAAACTTGCTTTTGTTCAACCATCATTATTCTTCATTATATTTTTAGTTGTAGCACTATCTGTACAATATCCATTTAATTTAGATCAGTGAATACAAGCTATTTATGATTTCAAATAAAATCTCTTAGTAAGTCAGTCTGTCAGCAGACTAGTCTTTTGGAAAAATGAAAGATCTAGTGGAAACAGAGTCTACATTTATCTTTATTACGTCTTTATTGCACACAGTTTATAGCCAGTGGTATTTGTGTCTATTTGTGTGTGTGAGTACACGTAAGAGAGAGAGAGAGAGGAGAGGACAAAAAAAAACCTACTGTGCAGTGACCTTTACTTATGAGCATTTAAAAATACACACACACACACACACACACAAAGAAGAAATGGTTTGGAATTTAATTAAATTGGAATTATTTTAATTTACTAAGAATTATAACAGAGTCAATTCAGCTAGAAGCATATTTTGATCTGATATTTGGTTTGGGGAATTAGAACTGCTTGTTCTCTCTTCATCTGCACAATGGAAAGGAGCAAAAGGGGAGAGCTGGCGCAAAAATAAAATAAAATAATAATGTAAAAATAGATAAGGAAAAAAGGCAGTAAATTCACCATTTTTTATTTCACTGTAAATGTTCTGTAAGCAAACACTAGAATAAAAGAACTCAAATCAGATGTTAAAGATCGGCTAGTTTGTAGAAAGAATGTCAGTCATGTGTAGCAAAACTGAAAAAAAAACTAGGAAGTTCACACTAAATTTAAGATTCTTGCCCTCTGAAGCCCACATTGAGGGTACACTCCCAGCTGCATAGTCCTTGCATTGAAAGAGTGGGAGCATCCATGGTATGCTCTTTATATCATGTGCTATGGATATGTCTGTGCTTGGTGTGTTCCAACACCTTGACACTCACCTTTACTGTGCCAATGGCTAGAATTGTAATTGTGGTGATTCTAGAAAGCTGAGGTATGTACCACACCAGTATTAAGTTTCTTCTCTGTCCATTCTGTCTTTTGGAGGAGGATTTAATGACGCAGATTGGAACCACTTGTATGTATATTGTATGCAGCAAATGGTTCTCTCGCTGTGATTTTCTAATACAGATGGAAGAGACCAACCTGCTGAATTATGTATATCATATGATGCCCTTCACCTAAGCACATTATATTAAGCCAAGCTGGGCAAAGTTGGACCTTTTCATTTGCCAACTTCAAGTCTAGTGGATTTCCATTCTGAAATATTGTTAAAGAATTTCTGTTTAAGTATCAGCAAATTAATTTGATATCTGAAGACAGGCTGATGGAGAGTTTGGATTTATTTTTTTTTTCTTTCATCTGACCTGATAGATGGTCAGTTTCTCTGTCATCCAGTTTTCATTGGCATAATGTTCTGATACAGGAATGGGGATTGCTCTGAGACCACAATTGTATTTGAAATGGTAATATCTCTCAACAGCCTTCAGGCAATGGACTTGAGTGGCTACTTCTTTCCACTAGTTTCAAATTACTGGTGCAGAGGAGAATAGTGGAATGTATCTTCAGGAAAGTTTTCAGATGCTTTGTTCTTTCATTTGCATGTTAGAACAAAATACTCTCCCTTTCAGAGCTGACATACAGAAAGTGGATTCACTTATCAAATATCTCTTCACAAGAAAGCACAACTTTGCCTGTGTAGGTGCATTTAGTCTTACGCATTTTTATGTATGAAGCTCCCAAAAGAGTAGAGTTTAATTTTTGCAAATATATTCCCAAAGCAAAGATACAAAGAAAGCTTTCTTATTAGAAAAATCTGCATACTTGTATCATCTCAAAATGTTGATATAAATGTTTCTGAAAAAGGCAGCCATGACATTATTTGTAGCAAGGCTATACTTTGGATATTGATTACTGCCTATTAACTGCCAGATTGTAAACCAATAAAGATAGGTTGTTTTTAAATGTAAACTTAAACAAATGTGTCTGGAATTTAACTAACAGTTTTAAGACCAATACTTTGTAAAAATGGGTACACAGAAAATATTAATTATTTTCTAGTAGAGTTACAGCTGATATTTGAGATGTGTTCATCTACATCACCTCTGCACATAGGGAAGCTTTAAGTTATAGATCTTTTGTGTTTTTATCTTAATTTAATGCAGAATTTCAGGCTGAATTTGCCATGTTTATTGTTTTTAGATACAATTTTGGATATAATTATTTGAAAATTAAAGCAAAAGTATTTTGAACTTTGTCAAAGAATTCTTTTAGCTAATAGTTTTAACATTGCAAGATTTTCTAGTTTGCTAATATACCTTCTGGTTGCTTTTGTGTGTGCGTATATATGAATATATGTGTATATATGTATGTACGTATACAGACGGATGTGACCCAACTTACTACATTAGAGATTCATTAAATTTTAATCTATTTAAAACTTCACTGGAGATTGTCACTGGAGATAAGTGTCAATAGAATTGTTAAGTAGGTATTCCAATATAAGGGACACAGGTGATGATCTGATGTATCTATTTCAGTTGATTCTGCAATGTTCTTCCCCTTGATGTGTGTGTGTATGTGGTGCTGAGAAACTCTATAATTTCAGGGTTAGTATTTTTGAAAGAAAACAAAACAAAAAAGGCAATTCGGAGGTTTAACATACTGCTGTAATTTAACCCCACAGGCAGCTATGCACCAGACAATTGTTCATTCACTTCCCCACACACATGCACCATGAGATACAGGAGAGAATTGGGGAGAAAAAAAAAAAAAGAAAACAAAAAAAGGTAGAAACTCATGAGCTGAGATAAAGACAGTTTAATAGGACAGAAAAGGAAGGGGAAATAATAATAACTAATAATAATAATAAAAAAGAATAAACAAAGCAAGTGATGCACAATGCAATTGCTCACCACTACCTGCTGACTGAAGCCCAGCTTCACACCCCCCCCCCGCCCCATGCCTCCCCTCCAAGTTATATTATTCTGCATGATGCCATACGATATGGGATATCCCTTTGGCCAGCTTGGGCCAGCTGTCCTTGGCTGTGTCCCTTCCCAGCTCCTTGTGCACCCGCAGCCTCCTCACTGGCAGGGCAGTGTGAGAAGATGAAAAGTCCTTGACTTAAAGTAAGCACTTCTCAGCAACAACTAAAACATCGGGGTGTTGTCAGCATTGGTTTCATCCTAAATCCAAAACACTGCACCATACTAGCTACTAGGAAGAAAATTATCCCAGCCAAAAACCAGGACACTCACTTCCCAAAGTTTATAAATATTCTAAATAAGAATGTATACTTTGGAGTGAGGAGTATGAATAGGGTGGGAGTTGAGCTAGTAAGAGAGATCAAAGGGGAAAAAAATAAAAAGGGGAAAGAAAGAAAGAAAGAAAGAAAGAAAGAAAGAAAGAAAGAAAGAAAGAAAGAAAGAAAGAAAGAAAGAAAGAAAGAAAGAAAGAAAGAAAAGGAAAAGTGCTTCTTTCTCGACAAGCTGTTAGAGAAGCAGAGAGTGATGGAGTGGGTGTTCAAGAAAAGCATCAAATTGGCGGAATAACAGCTAATCAGGCAGGAAGGAGAAGATTATGGATGATTAGGGACCTAGGCAAAAGCTGCTAATGTTGCTGAAGAAGGGGACTAGAGAACAGATGTGGCCTATAAATGGCCACTTCTTTAACCCTCATATCTGACACAAAACAGCAAGGCTGTAGGTGCGCTGGGTAGGAGAGCATTTCATGATGACATGAATGTGACATGGCTACAGGACTGAATGTATCAGAGAGCTGCTGGAAGGTCTAGAGCAGTATGCTGAGAAGCCAAGACCTTGTATCAGAAACAGTGTGGCCATCAGGAGTAGGGGAGTGATTATCCCCCTGTACTCAGCTATGATGAAGCCATGCCTCGAATACTGTGTTCAGTTTTGAGACCCTCATTACAAAAAATACACTGAGGTGCTGGAGCATCTCCAAAGAAGAGCAATGAAGCTGCTGAAGGGTCTAGAGAACAAGTCTTGTGAGGAGCAGCTGATGGAACTTGGATTGTTTAGCCTGGAGAAAAGGAGTCTCAGGGGAGGCTCTATTACTCTGTAATTACCTCAAAGGAGATTGGGGGGGTATCAGTGTCTTCTCACAAATAATAAGTGGAAGGACAAGGGAGAATGGCCTAAGGTTGTGCCAGGGGAGGTTCAGGCTGGATATTAGGAAAAAATTACTTCACTGAAAGTGTTGTGAGGCATTGGAACAGGCTGCCCAGGAAAGTAGTAGAGTCACCATCCCTGAAGATATTTAAAAGATATTTAACTGCATGAAGTTCAACAAGGCCAAGTGCCGGGTCCTGCACCTGGGCTGCAACAACCCCAAGCAGAGCTACAGGCTGGGAGATGAGTGGCTGGAAAGCTGCCTGGCCGAGAAGGACCTGGGAGTATTGGTGGATAGTCGGCTGAATATGAGCCAGCAGTGTGCCCAGGTGGCCAAGAAGGCCAACGGCATCCTGGCCTGTATAAGAAGCAGTGTGGCCAGCAGGTCGAGGGAAGTGATTGTGCCCCTGTACTCGGCTCTGGTGAGGCCGCACCTCGAGTACTGTGTTCAGTTTTGGGCCCCTCGCTACAGGAAGGACATGGACGTGCTCGAGCGAGTCCAGAGAAGGGCGACCAAGCTGGTGAGGGGTCTGGAGAACAAGTCTTACGAGGAGCGGCTGAGGGAGCTGGGCTTGTTCAGCCTGGAGAAGAGGAGGCTCAGGGGCGACCTCATCGCTCTCTACAGTTACCTGAAAGGAGGCTGTAGAGAGGTGGGGGTTGGTCTATTCTCCCACGTGCCTGGTGACAGGACGAGGGGGAATGGGCTAAAGTTGCGACAGGGGAGTTTTAGGTTGGATGTTAGGAAGTACTTCTTTACCGAAAGGGTTATTAAGCATTGGAACGGGCTGCCCAGGGAGGTGGTGGAGTCACCATCCCTGGAGGTCTTTAAAAGACGTTTAGATGTAGAGCTTGGGGATATGGTTTAGTGGAGTACTTAGTGTTAGGTCGGAGGTTGGACTCGATGATCTTGAGGTCTCTTCCAACCTAGAAAAATCTGTGAATCTGTGTAAAAGACATGTAGATATGGTGCTTAGGGACATGGTTTAGTGGTAGACTAAGCAGTACTGAGCTGACAGTTGGACTTGTTGATCTGAGAGGTCTTTTACAACCTAAATGATTCTATGAGATGGGGGATGCTCCAGGCCTGCATGAAGTAAGAAGCTGCTTCAAGTTGCCCTCTGCAAAAAGCAGTAGCTATGGTTGAGACATCCGTCTTGTCTGTGGCAGAGCCATGCAAAGGCAGCCTGGTGCCAACTTCTCTCTCAGACACAGGAAATGTGGAGAAGGTTGCAAACCCAGGAGAGAGATTCCTCACTGTCCTACCTACTCTACTAGCAGTAGGTGTAGCAAACCTGACTCCATGTCTCACACCATACTTTTCTGGTTTGCTGCATCTTCAGCTTCTTTCTCAGGACAACAGCGGCAAAAACAGTCCTTGAGGCAGCAAAATTCAACGCTGCCTTCATCTAAGTCTCACATCATGAAAGGGTGTGGGGAAAAAAATGATTTGGCATAAGGTATATAAATGGAAAGTGTTTAAAAGGGGTCCTGTAAGACTGGAAACAGTCACTCTAAAATGAGCAATAGTCCTACTTTGGGATTGAGAAAAAGCATATGCTTCAGGAGGAATATTTTCACTGTGCTAGACTAAATATTCAATTTATTTCCTTGAATATTTCAAACGCAAGTTTTGCTACACAGCTTGCTTTGAAAGCTCAGACAGAAACATATTTTATTAGCCCTTTTATGATTCCAGGTTTCCCCCAGGAGTTATACGTGTGGTTTCTCGCTCGTGTGTGATGTGACCTCACTTATAGTTAGCTTGTCACAAAGGAATACAAATTATTAACAACCATGAGATACTACTTCCTGTTTCT